>NC_079413.1:1664795-1714795 GCF_026213295.1 Gadus chalcogrammus | reverse complement strand
TTAAAGAACTCACAGCTCGTAAATTGTACCGACAGCACCTTTAGAAAAACAAAAAACGTGCGCTGTTCGACCCTAACCATGATTTCATTCATAAATAAAATCATGAATAACTTGTTCTGTATGCATGACTTTTTCAGATTCTATAAGCTCCACGACAGGAAGTGTGAACCAGTTGTCATGACCGTGCCCCGCAAGGTAGGAAGCTTCCCCTGAACATTGATGTTACCATGACAACGATGCACCTCCACCAGGTGTTCTGTTTGCATTCCATGTGGGCTAAACATGTCTCTGTCTTTCAGTCTGACCTCTTCCAGGAGGACCTGTACCCTAACACGATTGGTCCAGAGCCGTCGGTGGAGGCAGACGATTGGTTTGACGGCAAAGACGGCCAGCCCATAATGATCTCCCTGAAAGACGGCATTGCTGCCCCGACCAAAACCAAGGAGTTCAAAGTGAACAAGACTCTCCTGAAGAGCACGACCGTCTGCGCCGGAGACCAGGGAAACAGAGGAGGGGTGAGGAAAACCTTTGCACATTATTCTACGATAGTTTTAAAGTACTATCAGTACTATCATCCTTACCGTCATAGCGCTATAAGTACTATGGTTTAACCTAGCAATTGTTAGTGCTTGGCACTTGGTTCTATGAACATCCTTACTTTACCGAGAGAGGAATATTGTTGTTTCTCATTCTTCTAACAAATGTACGTATTGTAAGTCGCTTTGGATAAAAGCGTCTGCTAAATGCCCTAAATGTAAATGTAAATATTTGCTTCGGCAATAATTTAGTAAAAAAGCAATATTCCTGCTAACAGGCTATCAGTCAATCAGCCACATCCGTGCGAAACCAGTGATTCACCAGAGACAGCACTGTCTCCAGCGTCTGACTTTACGTACTGTACGTCTGACACATGTCTGTCCGTCCGTCTGCCTCTCTCTGAACTTCCCAGGAGATTGAAAGCTTACGGAACGAAGTGAAGCAGTTGAAAGAGGCTTTGGAGGCGCTGACCAAGACGGTGAATGATCTCCAGCTCCAGCAGCAGTAGTGCCACGCCCTGAGAGAATGAAGAGAGAGAGAGAGAGAGAGAGAGAGAGAGAGAGAGAGAGAGAGAGAGAGAGAGAGACGTGACCACTGACAGAACAGTCGACTGAGTTTGAACTGGCTTCATTGGAGATCTTAGGGAAAACAAAGGGGTTAATGGAAGGATATCACCGCTATATTGAAAGCCAGTAATAATACATTCAGATTACCTTGTTTTCAAAGTATCATATTTTAATGTTATTGTTATCAAGTGAATACACAATTTTATGTTTTTTAAAATTCAAAACATTGTGGTAGTGATTTGCTTAGACAAGGGTTGTATGACAAGCCATGATACATAACTTCAGGTGGCAAATTAAAAACATTCTTGAAATATGTTTTTTAGAACAAACTATAATACATGCATTCCATAGTTTGAAATAAAATGTTTGGTTTTCAAAATTCTACTTGATCGTCTGGACCTGTTCTTAAAGAAATCATAAAACAACGAGAAAATGCTCTCGATAGAGGTCTGTTTATTACTCAGAGGTTGTTTATTACTCACAGGTTCGTTTATTACTCAGAAACTATTACTCAACTCCCATTTCAAGCCTCAACGACAATCATTGAAAGTTATTTCAACATGACCACCCATGGTACCTTCTTTTGTATATTAGTATGATAATAATTGTGTTCCTCAGCCCATGAGCCCACCAAATTGCATAACTTTCGGAGTTATCTGGACCCACAAATACACAAAATGTCAAACCGAAACAAAAACCAAATAGTAACCTTCAAAAAATACAAGCAATAAGGAAATATACACAATCTTCCTTTATTACATTTAAGACATATAGATAACTAAATACAGCGGTGGTATGAAAGAGGTATGGATACGACAGCACACAATAAACAAATTCACAATTTGTCGATTGGTAAGTGGTGACCGCTTAAATGCTTTTGAGAAACTCCGCACCTTTTCCAGGTGACATTTGTACGCAAAGAAATAATCTGCCTCTAACCCAACTAAAAACCCTGTACCTAACACCAAAGTAAAACACAAATACATAATAAAAGGTACGCATTTATCTGCTGGTATTTACAGTTTTCCTTTCCCCCCCTCTATCAAAAACAACTGTCAGCCGTCGTGTTCCTCCTCGCCTCGCTCCGTCCTCCGCCTCAGACATAGTTCTTGTTGGGAGCGGAGGCGCCGCCGTTGCTGTAGTACTTGGCTGCTCCCGGGGAGCCCCCCGACTTTACCTTGCTGAAGCAGCACAGCAGACCCCCGGCCAGGATGAGCAGGCCGCCGGCCGCCCACCCCACGAAGATGCACGCGCCCAGCTCCCTCTTCCGACTGGCGACCACTAAGGGGTCGTTGAAGTCGCGCACGGTGTTGTGGGCGGACCAGCTGACGGGGATCATCACCAGGAGGCCGCCCAGGATGAGCCCGATGCCTGCCACCAGGGAGATCTTGGCTTTGGCGCTCTCGCTCTCCACGCAGGTGGTGAAGTCGGCGCCGGCGAAGAGCATGAGCAGGCAGAGGGAGCAGAGCATGCAGCTGATGATCACCATGCCGCGGGCCGCCTGCAGGTCTGCGGACAGCATCAGCAGCGAGTCGTACTTCTTGCACTGCTGCTGGCCGGTGCTCTGCACCACGCAGTTCATCCAGAGGCCCTCCTCGACGCTCTGGAGGGAGGGAGAGAGGGAGGGAGGGGAGGAGGGAGGGAGAGAGAGAGAGAGAGAGAGAGAGAGAGAGGAGAGACGAGAGAGAGAGAGATGAGAGAGGAGAGAGAGAGAGACGGAGAGAGGAGAGAGAGAGAGAGAGGAGAGAGAGAGAGAGAGGAGAGAGAGAGAGAGAGAGAGAGAGACTTAAGTTAGTCAAGAACTTGGATCGCTTTCTGTCTTTGTTGTCCAAACCAGCATGTTATTATTGTTTAAAGTTGTATGTAGGTGCTCCATTGGATGGAAGCAATATCCTAGACTATTGCATTTTAATGGAACCTTTTAAAATAGCATTCAAGGAATTGGACACAGACCTGGATAGATGAAAAAAGGCAGGAAATCAAAACGAAGTCGATGCAAATGAACGACGGATGTGATACGATTCAAGTACACAACGATAACAGAAGCCTTCCGTCCGTCGACTCCTGCTCACCTGCGCTATGACGATGGTCTGCCCGGTGAAGGCCGTGACCTTCCATCTCGGGATGGCGCAGCACACGATGGCCCCGACCAGTCCCAGCATCCCGAGAAACACGCACACGATCTGCACTCCGGAGGAGCCCATCCTGGAAGCAGAGAAGGTACACTCATTCACTGCATCCTCGTACATCGGTCGGGTCTTCTTTTAACGGAAGAGACATTTGATGTGCATTGAAGTGCTGTGAAGCCAGCAGGCACTGTGGCTTCCACTGTGAAACACCAGGGGGAGATTGGGGGGTGGGGGGGATATTAAATCTCAATGAATGTCCCGTCACTTCTTTGCAATATGTCCACGGTGAGTCACAGTTGCAGGCTTAGCGGGCGTTTACACTCTTGTATAATGTCGGAGCATTGGAGCGCACACTGGCACAGGCCTCTACACGAATAACGTAGCTCGGAGCTAAATATATAAAGTTTCCAAACAGACACACAAGTCCGGGCAGGCTTGTGTGTTGGTGAAGGGGCCGGGCCCCTCCACCACCGGGCAGGCCACACCTGCCCAGTAACCTGAGCAGGGATGGGATTGGCTTGTTTATTATTTTCCGAAGACCTTTATTCGCATACCCAGAGCTACATGCCTCAAGGAATCTTTTTCTCAATTGTTGTTTGGAAAAAGTTCGATGTTCCACTTTTTTATTATTTTTATGGGATTGTTCGCCTATTCATTTGATTCCTAATAATATCTCCTGGACTAAAAGGACGAAGATTTAGGGAGTCTCGGAGTAGAAGGGACCAGGTGAATTTTAGGCGGGTTTGCAGCTAAAAATGATCAAGCTTAAATAATCACTCATAAAGGTGAAGGAACACAAGATGAACAAAAATATAACCGAGACATTGCGATTTATTTAGTCCATACACTGAATTTGAATCGATATCAGGCGGCTCTTAACTTAAGGGTACGTTAATTATCCACAAATAATTCTTAGTTAATGCAGTAATAAAATTATTATTAGCATAGGGGTGAGGTTAGTTAATCCTGAAAAAAACATTGACTACATTACAAAAACATAACCCCAACCCTTTAAGAAAGTATAAAATAACTACCTTTGAACACCATTACCTTAGGTAACATGAACACCATAAATATACATGGACACCATTAGTAAAGGAAGTAGACCATTGGTTTATTGTTAGTAACTGTTAGTACATGCTTATTTCTGCCTTAACTAATGTTAAGTAATGGTTTATTTATGTACCCTAGTTTTAGTGGTGCATTTGCATTTTATAATGGTTACTTGTGACCACTTTAAATAAGTAGAGTTAATAAATAAATAGCACTACACCAATTCTCTCTTCAATTTAAAATATTCCTCTTACCTTTTAATTGATGCTCTTTTGCCTCGATAGAAAAGAAAGATAATGAAACTGGCGATATGTTAGTTTGAAAAGCTGAATCTAATCTTCTTTATAAAGGCGCTGGAGGGTCGGGTCGTTAATAGTGGGCTGTGGCGCGGGGTCCAGGTTCTTATAGAGGAATGCGCTGTAGGTGGGGTTAGAGATGGAGAGGGAAGAGATGCAGGAGAGAAGCCCTACAAGACTGAACCTGTCCTTTACGTCTCTCTCCCTTGCTTTTTGGTCCCCCTCAGAATGTAAAGAATAGCTTCCTACACGTGGTAATCATGGCTGCCATCTGTCTTGGAACGAAACCCATTTTAATTTTAACAATACAATGTAAAAAAAATGCATGAACTGTTAAATATATTAACATGATGACGTATTATCTGATCCAGGTGAGCTTGGATATCCATCTTATCACATATTCTCCAAACAACCTCCGGCCAGTGTTGCAGGTTGTTTGGAAACCATGGCTGCAGGTGGTTCTTGCGATGATGGAATTCCCCATTGAGTAGACAGTAAACAACACAAACAGCCGGTGAATCATCAGGAATGTCGTCCCTGTTTTCCCTCCTCTTCTGATGGCCGCCCAATGGACACGTGACTGAGCCTGTGTGCGTAGGGATACTGGGTTGAGAGAACCAGGGCGGGCTAGGCTAGCGACGAGGTCCTAGATTAAGGGATTCGGGCAAGGCCACGGAAAGAGATGGAGAAATAAGATGTAGGTTGGGACACAATTGAGTTGTGGATGTCTCACACCAGTTAACCTCCCTCACATACAACACACACAGACACACAATAACACACTCTCAGACACGCACTCAGACAAAATCACACACAGACACACACACGCATGCACAGACAACACACACACACACGCATGCACACACACACACACACACACACACACACACACACACACACACACACACACACACACACACACACACACACACACACACACACATGCTAGACAAAGTTTGGAAAAAAAAAACATTGCAGAGGAGTACTTTGGTAGTACATATTGTTATATAAATTTCATATAATTAGTTGAATTGGTATTTTATATGAAAGTTTGTGAAGTTCAAAATTGTTCCTATTATGATGACTTCAATTCTCATCAAAGTTCCATCTAGTTGTAGGCCAATTTGAAACATTGGCCCGCCTACACTACACGTTTTGGTTGAGTTGTATTGAGATGATCTCAATACAACTCAACCAGAACTTGTAAAGTAGGCCAATGTTTCAAATATCGGTTTCAGGATGACTAATGATACTAATTGCATCGTTTTACCATGAGTCTTTGTCTTTCTATTGTGCGTCAAAGGCGTGTACATCTCGAGCGGAGGATAACCACTCATCCGTGTCAAACATTTTTAACTGCAATTCCATCTATGACAACTTGATGTCGCCCTCTGAGGCCTTTCCCCACAGATGCCATTTTGAATGGTCGAGGAGGCGCTTAAACGGGATGACGGATGCTGCGTTCGTCCAATCAGATGAGACCATTTCAAGTGCTAAACCCCACGCCGGACCAATCGGGACCGAGCAGATTTAAAGACATCACTACGTCCTAGCCTCCTCCGAGAGTGTGAAAAACACGGCCCTTTTTAAGTTCCGCGGTCGGGGAAGATAAAGGGGGCCTGCACTGCGAAGGAGAAGGGGGCCAGAGTCACCATCGCCGGATACATTTTACAAAAGGCAATTCCCGGGAAGAAGTGTTATCCGGTCGGAACCGCGAACTGGTAATTATTCCGTCCCCCTCCAACCTCCAGAACATATTCTATCAGCTAGCTAACTAGCTTAGCACTGCCCGGTTTGAAGCTAGCTACGCTAAGCTAACGCCAAAGCTCATTGATTACTGTGGTCCGCGGACGCCGTTCGCCCAGGGTTCGACGAGCTAGCTCGGTGCTAGCGCACTAAAACCAGATCCTAAAACACGAACTGTGGTTAAAAATGTTTTTTGGTGGTGTGTTTGGTCGCGTTTGAAGGTGAAGTACGAAGCCGAGGACTTAGCTGCCCGAGAACGTCAGAAAATAAAGAAAATGGCGGAGCCGGACAAATTAAACATCGACTCCATCATTCAGCGTCTCCTGGAAGGTAAGCGGGTTCCGCAGGTTCTCTGACCCGGGAGTGTGCCTTCTCTGGCGGGGGCGATTGTACTTTTGGGTGTTGGTGCCAAAATGCATTTGTTAGCATCTGATGGTGACATCGACTGGTGCGTGCTCGATGGGATTTCTCCCATTGCCAGGGACCATAGGTTGTACTGGTCCGTCGACGGGTGAACTGGAGCTGGATCAGTCCTAGTGGGAGACCATCTGATGTAGTTTGATCAGGACACTACTATGAACGTCTGGGGTTAAAGCACAATTTTGGCTACTGGGAATCTCGGCACTGAAATGGTGGGGGGCATTTAAGTGGCATGGAGAATAATCCACAAGTTTGTTGTTTGACAAACACACTCAGTTTTTTATTAAATATTCAGTCCAGTTGTGGATTTTGTTGTTATAAGGGCCTTTTATAGAAAATGAAATGTATTTTTGGAAAGCACTGATGCTTTTCGCCGAATGCTCACCAAGGGCTTTTGCACTGTGCTTTATGTAAAGGTTATGATAATCTTGTGACAACCCCAAGAGCATATTGTTCCAAAGCCTCTAAACCTATCGGCAACGTTTTCTGTTGAGAAAAGTAAGCATTCCTGCACACTTGAATATTGGTTAATGTTCCACGTGCATAAAAAAATCTTGACTTTTGGAATATAAATATTATCTCTGGTTTGTGGTTGCTCTATGTTCTCGTGCTAACACTAGCAAGGTCCCTGCAGTGTTTTTATTACAAACAAAGCACTTCTAAAGTAGGCTTGGTTTTGTTATCAAGAGCTATGATCATCATGGTTGGCCATCACTAGACTATACAAAATATAAATCGATGTTTGTGCACGCTTTGCTTTGATCTGGAACGTTTTGTCAGCCAGTTTTGTAATGAATTTGAAGGTAATTTTGCTTAATGTGTTTTCATTGTAAACATTGCAGACTATACTTCTTCCAGCCGTTAATTCAGCCCTTTGAAGGAGTGTGCCGGGACACAAATGCTCTTCAGAAACCGCGACCCGTCTTCAGTAATTCCCACTGTAGATTCATTGCGATGGGCATTACGTGCCTTAATGTGGTGTTTCACTAGAGTCCTCATGTCTACAGATGCTTGCCAGGGATTCTAGATACGTAGTGTTCAGTGCAGCTTGATGTTGATTCCGATAGTCTAACCACAAGCCTTCGTGATGTCGGTCAGGTTCAAATCCCCGCTCAACGGTTTTAAAAGTTCAGTGGGGGAGCGTTGAGTATGTGACCGCAGAGAGCATGACCTCCGCCATTATAGTCTGTATATATAATTCAGGCTCATCTGGAGAGCCACTGCTCCGCGGCAACACAGCTGTCCCATTCTCCACCAGAGGCGTGCTTTCAGTGCACTTGCAGTGTGGACATGAGTCGAGCTTTGGTTTATATTTAAACCGAGCATGTAGGGCCGCTGCAGAAAGACAATTTTCCGCCAACAGTGACCTGCATCTAACGGAAGCGGTGCGCTGCAGAAATGGTGCACTAGATGTGGATGCTCTATGGCAGTGGTGATCGACTGGTCCAGCCTCACAACCCCACACTCTTGAGTCCTTAGGTCACAATCCACTTTCAATGTTTATTCTCAACACCTATTGCAATAAATGTCAATGCCGTCATGAATTCAACAAAAGGGAGTGAGCGAGAAAATGCAACAATTCGGGCTAAACTCAATGAAATAGTAAGCCATCGAAGCCTTAGTTCATTCATGGGCTACCAAAACCGAATTCATTAAAGATTAAGGTTTGGCCTGTGCTTATTCAAGTAGGGCTGAATGTTCGTCTCCATGGACCATAGCGGTACCAGCTAGCTGCTGTGTGTGATGACGTTGGTTTGTAGGCTACCGCACTCTCGATCAACCTTCTTTTCTAAGATGTCCCTGACCCACTCAGTCCGTGACTCATCCCGAATGCCCCCGCGGCCTAGTCGGTTCAGAACCACTGCTCTTTGTCTGTGGTACTGCAGGCTGTGAACCATCACTCCTGAACTTGGCATTTCATTGTGTCAACTAATGCACCTGTTCATTTTTCCATTTCTTTAACGGGTGCATTTAGGAATGATCTGTAAAATAGCATGTTTAATTTTGTCATTTTTATATCGGCTGTAGTTGAAATGTGAGTAATAAAGAAAGTTATCAGAAGAGAGCCATATTTAGAAATTAACAACCCCAAAAAATATTTTCCCCTCCATTCATACGTGGGCCCTTCCTTCAGGAGTAGTCCATTCACGCCCTCGCGGGGGTCAAGATTAGGGGTGAAAACATACAAGTTCTTGTTAAGCAAGTCATAAACTATAACAATTATTGTAATCAATCATCATGCAGGTTATGTTGGGTATTTTGGGAATGTTTGGGAGCAGGATATATCCTCCAATAGTCCAACGCCTTCGCCTGTTGTGCAATCATTCGTTGTTGCAGACGGCGTGTTTTAAAAAAGGTCCAGGCAGTGTTCTCTAGACCTACTTCCCCTCCGCATTCGAAAAGCTTTACAATAATGGCAGCCTTCCAGGAACGTCCTGACGTCAGAAAAGGAAGTGAGATGTATAGAAGCTTTGCTCTGCTGTTGCGGACCGACGGCGGTTCCTCATGCTATCTTTAAAGCAGTCAAATGGCAGGTTATTGAAATGTGGAACCATGTATTAAATGATAATCTTTTGGTATTTCTAGCATCCCTATTGATTGGCACGCTGGATTCTCCAAACGAATCTGGACTGCAAGAGAAGCACGGATTGGTCAGAAATGAGTCGGGATTGGTCTGATTTCAAAATGGTCTGATTCAATTCAACCTCATTGTCACTGTGCAGAGTTTAAGTACAGAGACGAGGAAATGCAGTTGGCGATTAAGCACAAGAGCAGTAAGGTGCAGAGAGTGTAAATGTAATGGACTAATATAGATTGAGTGCACTGTCATCAGTTTTAACTGTAAAAACAGGTATAAACTGTTAAGTATGGTGTGCAACTGCACAACCAGAAAGTACCATCTCACAGAGCCATTACTCATGAACAGCTTCGGCATTTCTAACAACAAATTCCACTTGAATTGAACCTCTTAAATCATACTTAATTTTTTTTTTTATAAGAAGAAAAACGTTTAAACTTGGGCTGTGATGCTAATGCACTCGGCTTGGGTTCCTTGTTTAAGTGTTAACCACCAAGCCCGAGTGCGTGTTCTCACCGCAGAGTCTCGTGGAACTTAGTGGCATTATGAAAGCTAAGAATGTGCCTTCTGGGCCCTGGTGGTGGTGGTGGTGGTGGTGGTGGTGGAGGAGCGTCTGTGTTTTGTACACAGCTTGTTTCACTGAGTCCGTGATAAGGTTGTCGGCGCGGCACAGTGGAAAACAAACAGGGCAGATAATGGCAGTATTTATATCCTCTTGCGTAACGGGACTGACCTTTTTCCCTTTCCTCAAATTCTCCCTTTACATCTGACCATAATCATTTCCCTTTTTCAGTTAATTGGTGTTCCTCTCCGTAGACACGTGTTTTCATTCGTTCATAAAGGTAGTAGTCTGTGTGAGGTTGATGCACGCCTTTAGGGTCCTGCCTGGGTTATACCCACCTGCCCGCATGCATGTTTGATGACCAAACCAATCAAATGCATTGGGGATGTGGGACTTCCTTCAATTGGATTACGCGTGCATTAGACCTAAACGGTTCCGGTGGCAGGGGCCGTGTTCCTGAAAGTACACCGGAGGAACCATGACATCATGGCTGAGCTCAGGGCCAGGCTTGACTAAACTAACCGTTGATCCCGGCTCTCTCTCTCTCTCCCCCACCGTTCTGCTTTGTGCCGATCCAACCTTTTCCTTTCTACCCCATGATCAGCGCAGCAGAAAGCCCTTTTGTTAGGCGGTCCCCCGTCCGGCTCTGAGCTCACGGCTGCCCACCGGCCACACGGGGCTAACTTTGGAGTAAGCTCTGCTGGGGCTTAGCCAGGAGTAATCCAGGTTTATAGAGGCGAGCAGCGCTGCAGTATTGATACCTCGTTCTCACTTGGGAGGACTTCGCTTCCTAATTCCCTTTAGGGCTGATATTTTTGTTGCTCTTCATCAAAGGAGTTGCTTAATTTGTACACAGTGATGCCTAAATAATAAGTAAATCAATCGATGCATATCTATAAGGCCTATTGAACTGTTGTTGAATTGATGACATGGTCCTCATATTGATGTTGCTTCCAAATGCATTGATATTTGGGTCATCTTGGAAATTGGCAAATAACAGGTTTTGTTCAAATCCAGAGAAAGTAAAATCATACTACCAGTCCAACTGGATCAATAAGAAATATCGAGAAAAGTAGTAGTGTCGTTGTATCGTGACCATAACCACCCCCAGGCTTAAAGGATTTAACTTGAAATTGAAATGGTGCCATACCGGGGATAGCTTTCTAGACACACCCCCCTACTCTAATTAAAATTCTTCACAAGACGTGTTGTCAGTCTTGAGTTGAGTCGCGTAAACGGTCACGGGTGGCCATCGTACACTCCCCGTCTAAATCTGTAGTGTAGACCACACTCCGACCAGAAGGCGGAACTTCTACATGCAGCTGTAGAACTAGTGTCTGCGGGTGCAGTGATCTAATCTCTCGGTTCATGTTTAGGTTCAAGATTCCTTTTTAACAAGTTTGGGTTGTTTTTTTTTTATCTTGAGTTGCGATTGGTTTCGGTACGAAAACGAGGCGGAGCAGAATGTGACGTTCACTGACGAGACCATAGCTGAGCGAGGTCCTGAGATGTCACCTGACTGCATAGGTTATGAAGATGTCTTCTCGAATGTCAGACGTTGCACAATTCAACCCTGAACACCAGCCTTTGAACTCTGAAGCAAGCCCCTTTTTCCTGCTGACTGTGGCGAATTGCGTGCACCTTTGCAGTCCCTGTGCTGCGATAACGTCATCAGTTGGGGGGGGGGGGGGGTGGTGATCAGAACATGCACGCAGAACATTGCCGTTTGTCTTTCTCCTGGGTGCAGCTCTGCACTCGCAGGCTGATCTTGGCCCTGCTCTCAACCAGGAAACGTGTCGTTGGATGGCTACTGTGCTATCGACCATTTTATATATTGGCTCACCACGAGTTGTTGTCCTGTGTGTGTGTGTGTGTGATGGGTTTGAAGTGTCTGTAGCATTTATCCAAAGCCACAACCATGGCCCTTATTGTCAAAATATTTTCTGATGTTGTGGGTATTAACAAAGCCATGCAATGCGTATGTTGGCACAATACTTTGTGTCCTCTACAGATGCTCGCGTGTGGACTGTTTCCATTGCTCACTTCTGCTTCCTGCGTTCCCCCTCTCCCTCCCTCCCTCCATTTCCACTGCTCCAGTCAAGGGCTCTCGTCCAGGAAAGAATGTCCAGCTGACGGAGAACGAGATCCGAGGGCTTTGCCTCAAGTCTCGTGAAATCTTCCTCAGCCAACCCATCCTGCTGGAACTGGAAGCGCCACTCAAGATCTGCGGTGAGTCCTCATGAACTACAGGCCCCGGTGACACACGTTTACCCCCACACACCGCACACACGTTTACCCCACACACCGCTGACCGCTTCCCCCAGGGGCACGGCAGGGTTCCAGTTAGGGCTATAATATTCGAATATTTATTTATAAACTTCTTTATTAAACTATTGAATTGTAAAATTTAAATAAATGAATCGTACTGATTTCCAGTCAGTAATGGTAACGTAGCACTATTTCTTTAGCGCAGCCCATGCGATTTGCGTAACGTGTTCCGTTACATCGCCATTTCGATTCGTTGTGTGTGTCGACTTGTCATTCACACAACGACGGCAGAGCCAACAATGCAGGGTGCCAGCCAGCTCGTGCGGAGCAGTTAGGGCTGTCCGTGAGGTGCCTTGCTCAGGGACACCTCGACTCTCCGCTAGGAGGAGCCGGGGATCGAACTAGCGTCCCTCGGGTTACCAGCCAACCCGCTCTACCTCCTGAGCCACTTCCGCCCCCCCCCCGTTGTAGGTTTTGTCCGCCCGCAGCTGTGGCAACTAAAGAGCTAACCCTCTGCCGCCCCCCGCAGGCGACGTCCATGGCCAATACTACGACCTGCTTCGGTTGTTTGAATACGGAGGCTTCCCGCCCGAGAGCAACTACCTGTTCCTGGGCGACTACGTGGACCGAGGCAAGCAGTCCCTGGAGACCATCTGCCTGCTGCTGGCCTACAAGGTCAAGTACCCCGAGAACTTCTTCCTGCTGCGCGGGAACCACGAGTGCGCCTCCATCAACCGTATCTACGGCTTCTACGACGAGTGTGAGTATCAGGGGTCAACACCGTGGCTAGCCTCTCATAACCCCCCCCCCCCCCCCCCCCCCCTTCATTCTGTTGCTTATTTCTGTCCCCTTCTTTTCTGTTCTCAGGCAAGCGACGATATAACATCAAGCTGTGGAAGACCTTCACAGACTGCTTTAACTGTTTACCCGTGGCTGCCATCGTAGACGAGAAGATCTTCTGCTGCCACGGAGGTAATCGTCATTCCTAATCTGCCTCATCGGCCTTAATGAGGTGATATTATGCCTCCAGGTGTGATTAGCCATTATAAGCTGTCGAAAGTCTGCCCTTCCCTGTGCCCGAGTGACATAAGTGGGAGTGTCCACCTAGATGTATGACTGATAGAGGACAAACATTTGCTACAGTCCACTGGGGTAGGCTGGTGGACTGATCTATCCAAAATAAGTCTGGGAGGACACGCCCACTGGCGATGTCACTAGGGCAAAGGGACAAGGCAGATTTTCAAACGGATTGTAACGGCTATTCACACTCACACCTGGCGGCATTATATCACCCTTTAACCGTGGTCTCCGCCCCCCCCCCCCCCCCCCCCCCTCATTGTCCGCAGGTCTGTCCCCCGACCTCCAGTCCATGGAGCAGGTGCGCAGAGTAATGCGGCCCACGGACGTGCCGGATCAGGGCCTGCTGTGCGACCTGCTTTGGGCCGACCCCGACAAAGACGTCCTGGGCTGGGGCGAGAACGACCGCGGCGTCTCCTTCACGTTCGGCGCCGACGTGGTGGCCAAATTTTTGCACAAGCACGACATGGACCTTATATGCAGGGCACATCAGGTATGCAGCTGTCATCTCAGCTCGTCTAGTTCTAGCTGTTAAACAGGGGTCCTTTCTTTAGAAAGTCCTGAATGTCAGACGTCTTAAATAATGTATTTTAAATTTAGATGGGTCTTAAAAGTGTGTTGGATTTTGGAGTTAATGTTTCTTGAAACACTGTTGCATTAACTTCAGCTTGAATGGGTTTTGGGGGGAAATTTGTATTCATTACGCTGTAATAGAGCTACAAAACAAACCATCACGGAACCAATTTCCATAAATGCAAACTGCATTTCGTTTACTTTGCAAGTTATACACACTCTGATTATTTGCTGCATATCCTTCATACTTCATCAGCGATACGGATGTGAAGGTCTTAAATTGCATCACAATGATCTTTAAATGTGACTTAAAAATATGAAATAAATCTTGAACCTACAGCAACCCTGGTTATTAATAGGGCTGAACGATTTGGGGAAATAATATAATTGCGATTATCTTGACCAATATTGCGATTTAATGTGCGATTTTTATAATTGTATCAAGTTCCTTATGTTGTGTATTATTCACAACAACAAAAAATCATTCCTTAGTATAACCAAACTAACATTGTCAACTTAAAACTGCTCTTTCCTTTAGGCCAGGTCGATGTGTTGAGATTAATTTATATTTTAAACTTCTTTATTAAACTATTGAATTGTAAGCGCAGCCCTTGCGATTTGCGTACCGAGTTCCATTACATGGCCATTTCGATTTGAATTCGATTAATCGTTCAGCCCTCGTTATAAACCTTGCATTATACCTTGAATCGCTCAGAATGCCTAACCAACGTGTCGTGTTTCCCTTTGTGATGCTAACGTTGTGCTGAACCCTGCCCCCCCCTCCCAGGTGGTAGAAGACGGCTACGAGTTCTTCGCCAAGAGGCAACTCGTCACACTGTTCTCGGCCCCCAACTACTGCGGGGAGTTCGACAACGCCGGCGCCATGATGAGCGTGGACGAGACTCTCATGTGCTCCTTCCAGGTACGGCGTCATAGCACTCTGTTTCCTCGGCGCTGTTGGCACAGGCTGCTGTGGATTAGTCTGGCTCTGTGTTACCACATAGTTGGTAATGGACATGTTAACGGAGGAGGCATGTGGCTCAGGAGGTAAAGCGGTTTGGCTGGTAGCCGGAGGGTTCCTCGTTCGATCCCCGGCTCCTCCTAACTGAGTGTCGAGGTGTCCCTGAGCAAGACGCCTCGCTCTAACCGCTCCCGACGTGCTGATCGTCGCCTTACGTAGCTGACACCGCCGCCGTCGTCGTCGTCGGTGTGCGAATGTGTGCATGTACGAGTGAATATTATAAGTATTGTACGGCGCTTGAGTAGCCACTGGTGAGCAAAGCCCTCTATAAATGCAGTCCGTTCACCATATTGTGCTGGCTCCGTCCCTAGCGGGTGTGTTTTGGGGGATCTTAACATTGTCGTCCGCTGTTCCCTGCAGATCCTCAAGCCTGCCGATAAGAAGTTGTATTCTTACGCCGGCCAAGGCCCGATCGGCGCTGGCAGACCGGTGACCCCACCACGGAATTCAGCCAAGGGGCCCAAAGCCAAAAAATAGCACCTGCTTGGGTCTGGCTCCCCTTAAAACCAACCAACCCCCTCCCTCTCCCCACCCCCCCGACTCTCTGCCTCTACCTCCCAACACATTTTCTCCCTCATCACCAAACAGCGACAACGCAAACAGTATCCAGGGTCCTGTCCTGTTTTTTCCTCTGAAACTATTTTTAACTGTTTGGCTGTTGGGTGGGTGTGCGTGCGTGCGTATGTGTGTGTGCGCGTATGTATGAGCAATGAGAGAGGATGAATTAAGATGCGGCTGTACTGTGCATATGAGCAAATGTGTTTTTGTTTTTTTTGTTTTTTCTCTTTGTTTTTCTTTTTCTCTTTCCCATGTCCTCTTTGCTCTGTTATCCTGTCACTTTGTAGATGAAATGGGTTCTACCCCTCAGTGATGTTAATGCGCACCTGGACGCCGGTGGGTGGAGGGGTTCGGGGCGGAGGGGTTGGGGGGAGGGGGGAGAGGAGGAGGGCCCTTACTGTTAATGTCAAGGCCCTGCACTGTTTAATGTTAAACACAAGCTTTTGTATATCCCGTTTGAGAGGTTTGTGCGTGTTTATTTTGCGCGTGTGGGGGCGGGGGGGGGTGGGGTTAAGGGTCGTGGGGTTAGCTTGCACGCTGAAATAATAACAGCACATAAATCCCCACTTGGGCACACAGGTGGCTACGTGCAGAATGATCCTTACCTATACAGAGTCTCTTGACGCTAGCAACTTTAATTTTCTCCCCCATTTACCTTTTTGAAAAACCAATGATTTGGAAAAACACAATCATGGATGTGAAATAGTTTTTGCTTTTTGTTTTTATTTTTCATTCTCTTCTCTTTATTTTTTTTAGAATCATGAATACAGGTGTTTTTGTTTTTCTTTCCCTTTTTCGTTGTTAGTCTGACAGTCAATGACGAATAAAGAGAACCATTTATTTGAAATATGCCACTCTATTGTCTTCTTTGTACCGCGGCCGTTTAGTTCCTCCAGCGCAAAGATGTCGAGCGAGGCACCCGGTGAAGGCTGGGCGTCGTGCTCTCAAGCATCCAAACTTTAATGTTTACTCCGCAACGAATGGCCAGGGAAAAATAATAATAATGTTGATTTAAAAATAAAAAAAGTTTTTCAAAATTGGGCGAAATATATAAAACGTATACCATGACAGAAATGTATCGAAAAAATGGTACAAAACCGGACAATGTTAACTAAATAATTTGTCCATGTTTCAGCCAGGGCAATGCTTCCCCTCTCATTAGGCAGTGCTGTTGCTGCTTCCAGCTCCGAAACACTTAAAAGTGTGAGTCAGAGCGGTGGGTGTTTGTATATTTGACTGATTATTCATTGGTTTGCTGGCAGGCTTGCTGCAGTTAGGTGCCTTGCCAAACCCTGCGTTCTCGAGGGAACAATTTACAAAAGGTTTGCTACGGCAACCAAGGATAAAAGACAATGCTATGCGATTTTCTTCCTCCTTTCATATCGAACGGCCCATTTGGCAAGTTTTGATACGTCGTTCTTGATCTCGCCTCGGACACCTAATGACCTTATTTTAGAGCGCACCGTAATTTAACAACCTGCAATTATATTAATGGAGGGTACTTTTCCAGTACCTGTGAGCTTGTGGTGTTTTTCCTTTTACAGGGCCAGCAGAAACACAACAGATTATTGTTTTCTTGCTGCCTAACGAATAATGCCAATGCTTTTACACTAATTTGTTGTAGCATTATATATATAGTCGATGTCAAAAAGTGTATGGTTCTTTACACACGCATACATACCACATGCATGCAAACAGAGAGAGGGAGCACAAGCAGACCCATGTCTCATTGTCTCGTACGTCATTCATGCGGTCCATTGACACATTTCTAAATCAGTGGGCGACACTCGGGGACCCTTAAATGTTGAGTATTGGGGGATTCCAGCTCCCATCTCCACTGCTCTTTATCAAAGTCTTAGTGCAAGTGCCCATTACCAGTGGGTTAGGGCAGGCCCTAGGCGGCCACACTGCTGCTCAACGTGATGGTGCGGAGAGAGGTGAGGGGGCCGCCCATAGACTGACTTCCTTTATTTTTTTGTAATATCTGAAAATACCCTTTCCAGTGCATGATAAGCTTAATGGAAGTAATGGCTGATTATTCAAATCGTCCGCAATTATTTATGTTAATGTATATTTTGTTTTTGCCAGTATAACCATTTTGTTCCAGTTGCATACACATGGTTGTCTATGACTGTCTAAATTTGAATGTGTCATCTATATTTTCTTAGTACTCAGAATGTGTTTGCCTACCCAAGTTAGGAAATAGTTTTCGATATCTTGTGGTCGGAGGATATAACCTAATTTCAAGAATTCGGGTGCGGGAAGTGACATTACTGGAGGTTGAGCAGAGGCGTTGAAGAGAAGGTGTTATTCACTTGGTGGCCGTCATCCGATGTCTTGCACAGAGAGACCTTGCTTTAGGGTTGATGGAGGGACACTTCCTACAAAAGACACAAAACAATGGCCACTTCCAGAAAGAGGTTGGACTGCTTGCCAAATGTGACGCTGTAATGCAGCAACATATTACAAGAGTGCAGAGCACAGTAGGTTACCACCCACATTATCTAGGGAAAACAATATATAAATGAGCTAATTGCTGCAATGAGTTGCAGGGTAATGGAGACAACGGAAATAGAAGAAGTCTGGAACTTCTTAATCATTTTAGATTGCCGAGAGCAAATATCTTCTTCCAAGAAAAAACCAAGATCAATTAGTTTCATTGGTTTCCTTGTGGCAGAAGATACGTGTGCAATCTCTGGCCAACCTCATTCTCAAATAGCGAGATGAGCATCTTCCATTGGACGAGTGCAGAGGTCAATCATCTGAGAAAGGAGCCAACATGGGAGAGGCCGCAAGGGTGTGGTGCAAGAATCTCGGAAGAAAATACAAAGGCCTTTTTTGGTGGCATGTGGGGCAGACATTAATCTTAGGCCCAATCCCATTTCTACCCCTTACCCCTTCCCCTTGTTTTGAAGGGGGAAGGGGTAAGGGGTAGAAATGGGATTGGGCCTTAGGCCAATTACACTTTGGGTACTTCGAGAAAACGCCTCTTCTCAGCAGGGACGAGGGCAGTCCTACCAAGACATGTCTAGGTAAGAGTGAAGACATGGGCAGAAACAAGTTTGGAGAACAGA
The DNA here is from genome assembly GCF_026213295.1 of Gadus chalcogrammus. Classification (NCBI taxonomy): domain Eukaryota; kingdom Metazoa; phylum Chordata; class Actinopteri; order Gadiformes; family Gadidae; genus Gadus; species Gadus chalcogrammus. Next base: position 1,696,337 of record NC_079413.1, on the reverse strand, counting down.
ATGAAAGAGGTAGAGGTTAGAATCGTATCAGGCTGCAGTGGTTAGGAGTCTTGCCTCTGTCCAGTGTGAGCAAACCGATGCAGTCACCAGTACAGCAAGACATAGCTGTTGATCTCATCTCCAAAACACAGTTTCCCTGGTTTTGCACACGTAAGAGTTTTTTTTACGTGGCACCTGATAAGCTTACCACAGATGATTTCAGAATGACCTGATAATCAGGACATCAGGACACAGACCTGTATTTGTTTACCCTGATGGTATCCCATTGTGTACTCTATGTCACGTTTTTGCTGCAGTAAAGTTTAATGTTTGCACCAAATGTATTCCACTGAATGGGCCCATTGATGCATAGTTGGCTAGCCTTATTTCTGGATATTCATTCAATATGTTTTCAAGGAAAGTTTAAGTTGAATTCCATTTATTGTCACACAATTAGCAATACAGGTTTAGCAGCATTTCAAAGATAAACTATTGTTGTCCAAGCTACATATTGTACTGATGAGTATTATATAAAGTAATAGCAGGCCTCCTGTTGTCCAAAATGTAGAGGATCAGATGGAGGGAATGTGTTGTCGGTTATTAGTGATGGTTTGGGTCTCCTACGTGTTATTGACTGGATCAGGGCAGATTTCAAAAGGTAGGGATTGAACGCAATTATTTCAGCAAAGTCGAGCCCATTTTTAAGATCTCACCTAGGGCCCCTCACAAACACAGGCCGGCCCCGCCCACAAGTCCCAGCCTGCACCAATCGCATACCCTAAAGCCGTGTACGGCGCTGTATTCCTCTAGAATGACCTTCCCCTGGGCCAATAGCATCACACATGGGCGTCGTCAGCTGTAGTTCGGTTACGCGGTGGACTCTACTCATCAACTTTTGGCACTGAACCTATTTTTAGCAAAGCAATCGAGCTAGCCACCCAGCTACACAACAATCGTTCACTCCAACCGTGAACTCTGACCGGACGTTTTTAAAACGATCGTGTGCGAATCACATTTCGGTGAAATCATTTCGCGGGCGACAGACTACGGGATCCGCCAGGACTGGGTTAGCTTACACAACGACGGGGCGCTAAGCTACGTGTTGTGCTAGCTAACGTCACCCGCTCTAAACCCTTGCAATCAACAGCCCCGTCCGACTTTAGTTTTGCGGGCTACAACACACTCCCAGGTGAGCCTTGTCAAACCACTACATCTGATGTGTGTGTTGCCATAGCGTTTCATATTTAAACTGTAACACAAAGCTGTGAAGCTAGGTTCAGCTAGCCTAGTTTTCCTCTGATGGCTAGCGTTAGCCGCTTCCCTGGGAGTCGAGCTGCGTCCATCCTGCTTGAATATGCATGTTGTTTACCTCGTAACCCCGAGGAGCTGTTGTGTTCTGCTGACATTATTTGAATGCAAGGTCGACCGTCCCTCAGTCCGATGCTAAGGGGGTCATGCATTTGAAAGGTCTGTTGTGCAGCCTCAGCACAACGTCCTCAAACAGCGGGAGTCTAGAGATCACTGGCATATTTTGCGGGACTGGGCTAACCGTCGTCAGCTTGTAGCTCATTATGACACTCAGGCCTGTGTGTGTGTGTGCCTGTTTCTATTTCAGTGCGTTTGCGTGTATGTATGCCTGTTTCTGTTTGGGTGTGTGTATGCCTGTTTCTGTTTGTGTGTGTGTGTGTGTGTGTGTGTGCGCGCGACGGTTTCTGTGTCTGTTTTTGTTTGCGTCTGTGTATGTGCCTGTTTCTGTTTGCGTTTGCGTGTGTGTGTGTATGCCTGTTTCTGTTTGCGTGTGTGTTAAGACAGCAGCGGGAGCAGAGCTGTGTTTTCCCCGGTGCCGTCCTTGCTGGGCGGGCTCGCCCTCTCTCTGTAGATCAGGGCTCTTGCGTGTTATGGTTGAAATGCCCTGTGTGTCTGACCCCCCCCCCCCCCCCTCTCTCCCGCAGCATGCGGATGGTGGGAGGAGATGGACGGGTGCACTAGAATGAGTGTGAAGGAGCTGTGTGAGACAGATGACCTGGCCACTAGTCTGGTGCTGGACCCCCTGTTGGGGTTCAGCACCCACAAGATGAACATCAGGTAAGGCCTGCTTTGGTTTTTATATCACGTGTTATTTAAACTTTATGCTGATAATTTGAGGTATTGCGTTGGGGATGCAGAAAACACAAAACAGATTGATTGTGTCCTCCTGTCCAGCGAATCATATCGGACACATTGAACGATGGCGGGATGTTGTTGTTATGCAGCAATAAGTTTCAGAATGATTACAAAGGGAGGCAACGTCCTGGTTTATTGCGCTTTATCAACACAGAGATTCCTTAACAGTGTGCTTGCGCCTCAATAAACCACATCCGGTTTTATTGATTAATCTGAACTGCATTGTATTTCTAAGTTGTCCTGCGTTTTATTGCCATGTTGGAAGTCATTCACTTTCCACTTCAATATTGACTTGCTCTATGATCCTGGGTCCAGCACTGAAATGCTTGACCTGACGTGTTATCTGTGTTTATAACCGTTCAAAATGCCTAACTTCTAGGACATTCTGTCTTTGAAAAGTTGGGCCCAACTTTATGGCTTTTTGATGCTGTTGGGTAATGATGATGATGATGGCTTCATGTTGTTTAGACCGTCCCTTATCATTTATATGGCCTGTCGACGACACCTGACATTGACATGCCAAACCTATCTTATTGGGGAAACACTGAGCCGTGTGTGTGTGTGTGTGTGTGTGTGTGTGTGTGTGTGTGTGTGTGTGTGTGTGTGTGTGTGTGTGTGTGTGTGTGTGTGTGTGTGTGTGTGTGTGTGTGTGTGTGTGTGTGTGTGTGTGTGTGTGTGTGAGAGAAATCCAAGTGCCTGTCATGAATCTTGCTTGAACTTTAAGGTCAGGCATTATTTTATAGGTCAGATTGGTATCCAGCTAAGTGTCGAATGTCTCCTATTCTTAATTTTAAATTGGATTGTACTTATAAACAAAAAGTGACGATGTTTATACAAACCACAACAAGTAGATTTAAAGTGAACATGTAAATTAGTAATGGATCGGACTGAATTAGGCAAATGATGCCAGTCTGGTGGTGCTTTTAACATGGAAAGCTAGTGTGCCATTTTCTTTAAAGATTCTAGGTACAATGACAATAGGTGGTCGAGTGTGGCAAAGTGAATATGACAGTCTTGGCACAAAAAGCTGTTTAAAGTACAAAGGATAGTTCAAGTAAACGCATTTGAAAAACACAGTGCAACCAATGAAGATGTCTCCCAGAGTGAAGTGGCGCAGGTTAAGTGAATCGTAGCTGAAACAATGACGCGTACATTAAGGACACCTCAGGAGAAATCGAAAAATAATGTTTGTCGATTTCTCTTACATAATAAATAAATAAATAATATCAACGACAGTTAAAGGATGATGATGGGCTTCAGAGGTGTTCTGGTAAATGCTATCACCATAATCAATACAACCTATCAATCCTATCCCTGACTGATAGACATGTCTGACTCTGCGACAACGTTCACAGTACACACAATGCCTTCCCAGCCCTTTTGACTTACCATCTAAGAATACACCATAGTGACGATTATCGAGAACGAGGGATGCTGGGTTGGAGATAAATGGGTCAAGGTTGTGCTCCACTTCTAGCGGAGGAGGAGATGACCCCGCCCTGACCCCCGCGTTCCTTCAGTATGGAACTCTCTCTCTCCTCGGTCTGCATTCCCACAAACATTAAGGTTTGAGACGGGGGGGCCATAAATAGTCTGTATAATGGAGTTTGTTTCTTTACCTGTAGGAGGGATGAGTGACTAACACAAGGCCGTGTTTATTTCATGGTGAGTGGGCAGGGCAGCTCCGGAAAACCATGCATCACTTTTTGACAAGTAATTCAACGACTGTTAGTCAACGCATGGATGCATGCGGCCACAGTCTGGTGCTCCTCCTCAACAATGAGGGGGCCTTTAAAACCAGGACGTTGTCTCCCTTTGTTATCGTACACAAACGTATTTCTGCACAGTGGCGCACGGCACCGACATCGTACGTACGTTATACGTTTTGATACGTTTTGAAGGTTCGGTCTTCGTTCAATGCGTCTGATTTGATTCGCTGCACAGGACGACACAACGAATCCGCTGCGTTTTTGTGCATCACCAACGCAACACCCATATTGATTAATTATGGATATATACATAATTAATTAACATAGGTGTTGGGTCGGTGATGCACAAAAACACGCCTCGACGGAAGGTTAACATTTTTGTGAGGCGCACGTCAGTCCCTTGCAGTGGTGTGTGTGTGTGTGTGTGTGTGTGTGTGTGTGTGTGTGTGTGTGTGTGTGTGTGTGTGTGTGTGTGTGTGTGTGTGTGTGTGTGTGTGTGTGTGTGTGTGTGTGTGTGTGTGTGTGTGTGTGTGTGTGTGTGTGATTATGTATTCCAGCATTAAGTAACCCATCACTTCTTTAAGGTACTGAAAGCTGGATGCTAATCCCCACGCCGTCTGTTCCCTAACCGTTGGTCCCGCCACCCCTCTGTTCCGCCCCCCGCAGCCCGGTGCCGGAGGTCCGCCGCTGGGGGAACCTGAGGGAGACGCTGCTCCGCTTCCAGCGGCTGCACGACTTCCAGGCCACCTTCGAGGCCCTGACGGAGGGAGAGGAGGCGGGGGCCTACCTCTGCGAGCTGGGCGGCCACCGCCAGGAGCTCCTGAAACAACACGTGAGGCCTGGAGCGCTGCTGAATCAAGGGCTGGTTACGGGCTGGGCGATTCATCGTATTCTGATCACGATTTTGATTCTAGCGTCAAACGATCACAAAACTTATATCGTCGAGTTGTCAATATATATATATATATATATATATATATATATATATATATATATATATATATATATATATATATATTTTTTTTTTTCATTAGATGTATTGTAGAAAGTTTTAGAACAGCTGGATACATATCTGTTTTGTGTATTTCTTTTAAAGCGAAATTTCAAATTTCTCAGTTACAAAGTGTTTTTTTAGATGCATCATGTTTTCAAACTCAAAAATATTTGAATAATCGTGATTTCATAATTGAACAAAATAGTCGTGATTATGATGTTTTTTCCCCTAATCTAGAAGCCGTAGGCTGATTTCATGCAACGCAATGACCACGCAGATGCTTCGAGGCAGTCGTGAACCTTTATGGATCTGCGTTTGGTTTTAGTAAGCGGACCAATCACAGCCCTTGTCGCCTCGACGGAAGGTTACAATTTTTGTGAGGCGCACGTCAGGCCCTCGCTGTCGGTACAGTGAGGATGTTCATAGAACCAAGCACTAACAATCACTATGTTAACCCATTCCCTGTATACAGCAAAGATAGGTAGGATAAGATGTTGCACAATACTAATCGCTAAAGATAGCTAGGATAGGATGCTACACAATGCTAAGTACTATTTTTAAGAGAAAATTAAAAAAGAGCTCCAACCATACTACTTGGATAACCTTTTATGAATGCGTGGATACTAGGGCTGTATGTGCCCTTTTAAAATATAGCAAAGATGGAAACGTGGTAGATGAAGAGAATCTACGGTGAAAATAATTGTCTGTACTGGTTTTTGGATGACGGTAAACTAATGTTCTAAGTTCATAGGGTCCAGTAATGAATGATAATTATCAGACGCTAAGCGAACTCGCTGTTTCAGATCACTCAACAACACGGGGATAAAAAAAAATACCTTCATGCTGAGAGTTTCAGGACATGGTGATATCCCCATGGTTACGGCCCACACTTTGTCAACATTATTATTTAATTCTTTATTTTTTATTTTTAACTGGTACGTGTCTATGAGCATGAGCGATGTTGTGTACGAAATGCACCAAACACATTCGTGCCATACTATAAGTGTTACCTACCTATCTCGGACACAGCCCTCTCCATGGAACACTATCCAGACGGCGCAACATGCACGCACACTGTGGCACTTCGCACTTCCTCTCGGCGTTGGCATCTCTTCGACATGGCGATGAAATGCTTCTCACCGGGTGCCTCAATGTCTCTTAAAGAGACGTGCAATAACGCATGATCCTCACTGTTCGTTTTTTTCCTCTGCATTGCGCCCTTGTTTTTGAAACAGTGACGCAATATAGCATCGATTACTCTGCTTGAGAGCATACATGAGCACGTTGAAAACAAAATTTAACTTTAAAGGGCCAGTGAACCCAATACTCCCCAGGCCTAAAAAAAAAAAAAATTTTGGTTCCTGTTGGTTGTCAGTTGAGGTCATGGGTAGGTAGTAGGGCCCGACCGATTCATCGGCCTGCCGATTTAATCGGCCGATTATAGCCTTTTTGAAATAATTTTTATAAATGTTATTGCGCTTAGTATCCTGCAGATTGCGCTCCTACTCGCCTAGCTAACTAACAACTTTAGCTGGAGTAAAAAAGAGGAGATTGAATTTTACCGTACAACATGAAAGCACGCTCGCTCAGGCAGCTGTGCCCTCACCAATGTACACAAGACGTGTTGTTTGAGCATGTTGTGCCTGTTTTTCTTTAGGTCCCAGGCCATGTTAATTTGTTATACTGTAGACTCTAACGGTGTGGCCATACTGCTCAGCACGCACGTGTTAGTCACTGCTCAAGAGCGCAGCACATTGGGAGTTAGTTATTTATTTTACATTTTAAATTACACAAATTTTTGACTGTAAATGTATTCTAAAACACTCAAAGGTTCTGCATTCAATTCACATATTCGTCAAGTGTTTAAAGTATATTTAAGGTATCAAAAACTATGTTTTATATGCTTTTTTTTTTCTTTTTTTTAATCGGCCGATTAAATCGTAATCGTAATTTTTCTCTGAAAATAATCGGCATCGGCATCGGCACTCAAAAATCAATATCGGTCGGGCCCTAGTAGGTAGGGAATTTATTTTATTTTTTTATTTTATTTTTTCCAGCGGCAGCGAATGATAGGTAGGTTGTTTTCATTTAAAAACGAGAAAATTCGCTCATCCTTGTACAGAATGAAGAGGTGCTGTACAAAAACGTAATTATAGTTTGCATAAAAAAAAAATGCATTTTTTATTTTTTTTTAATGCTCATAAAATAATTTGGGTCGCAAATTAATTGACAGGGTCGGTCGGAAACCGGAACCAACCAAGAATTTTTTTTTTAGGCCCCAGCGATCATGAAAGTATTTCTGATTGTGGATGAGAAATGTTAATGGGTTTCACTTCGCCCTTTAATTTGAGGGCCAATTTGTAGGATGGTTTCATTGTAGTAATAAAGTGGTGTTGATGCATCCCTTCATACTGTTTACCTGGTATCAAATTGCCAATCCTGTCTTCCTCTCTCTGCCTTTCCTCCCTAGCAGTCGATAACATACTCTTGATGTCCATGTTATTCACTTACGTTCTGCCTGTCAAACCTGCACCATCGATGTCTAAATCCCTCTAAAAGAGCAGTGTACCTACTGAGATCAGTCCATAAACGTCTAAAGCGTGACCTCTTGCTTTCCGCAGGTGTACCGCTACCTCAGTGCCTTCCTGTCAGACAGCGGCGTCCGCATCGAGTCGTGCGACCGGTACTCCTCCGAGACCAACGGGGCGCGGATCACCTCCACGCGACACTGGTAAGGACCTGGGGCCGGTACTGGTTCACTGGTCAGACCAGAGATGAGGAGTACGGACATGTGCACAGGCTATAGTCATTTACATTTAGTGCGTTTAGAAGACGCTTTTAAGTACATCTGTTTGAAGAAGGTGAAACAACGATATATCGCGGCCGGTAAAGTAAGGATGTTTATAGAACCAAGTGCCAAGCACTAACAATTAGTAGGTTGACCCATACCCCATACCCCGTACACAGCAAAGACAGCTTGGATAAGATGCTACACGATGCTAAATACTATTTTTAAGTGCCAGAACGTACAACATAGAATAAGTGCATAAGAGGAGTGTGTGAGGTTAAGGGGGAGGCTAGGTGAACTCTGAACAAGTCTGAGCACTATTCAGTTATAAGGTTTGAATAATTGCACCCTCAGGCCATCCAAGAGTGAAAAAGGGTCAAGAGGTGCCATGAAAGTGAGGCGCGTTCTCTTTTATAGAGCTTCACCTGACAAACTGTTCAAAGCAGATGTTGCTGTACAGTTGATTCAACACAGAATGAGGCAGGCCAATCCATGTATCAAAACTGACAGGTTAAATCTGTTGGCTTTCACATGCGGCAAGTGACAGAATCACCATCGTAATATCATAATTTTATGTAAATGTCGTGATTATTCTTTGTTATAATTCGTAGAAATGTGTTAGGTGGGTGTTTTCGTGTGTTAATGCCCCCCAGGGATCCTTAAGTACCTTATCTTATACTGAAGTATAATGCTTTTATTTTTAAATGAATGAATCAGCATTAATGTCGACCCCTGATTATCCTAGGGTTAGGGTTATCAAGTTTTGTTGCAAATGCCAGATATTCGGATATGATAACGTTATTTTTTGTATTTAGGAACTGGTTTACAGTTTATTTTTCTCCGCTATATCCAATAAACGAAAATCAAGAAGTTGTATAATATAAAATTGATTGCATTTATATAGCGCTTTTCAAGGTACCCAAAGAGTGTGTTTGTGTGTCACACAAAGTCACACACACCCTAAATCAAGCGCACACACACACACACACACACACACACACACACACACACACACACACACACACACACACACACACACACACACACACACACACACACACACACACACACACACACACACACACACACACACACACACACACACGGGGGGAGAGAGAGAGAGAGAGTCACACCTGTGGCCACTACAATCAACATATTGATGTATAACCTAAAGCAGAAACACAACCTCAAATGCCCTGCACCTCTGGGCCCCTGTTCACCCAGTGCTCCGCGCCCCACCCGCCCCCCCCTGACCCTGGGCTGTGCTCTGCAGGTTCGTGGGGGAGCGAGTGGAGGTCCTCCTGGGATGCATCGCCGAGCTGAGCCCTGCCAACAGCGCTGTCCTCCGGGCCGGCGTCAACGACTTCAGCGTCATGTACTCCACGCGCAAACGCTGCGCACAGCTGTGGCTGGGGCCCGCCGCCTTTATTAACCATGGTGAGCCAGACGCCCCCCCGGGACCCCGCTTCGGGGGGACCTTTAGGCAACGGCCCCTCTGGGAGGGGGGTCCTTTCCTCGTCAGGGTTGTTGTTTTTCATGTTGAATCCCCAAAATGCATCCGGAGGAAATGAGGAATGACGAACGTTGTGTTGGGGAAATGGGAATGACACACATATTTATTATCATTCAGTTTTATTGAATTGCAGTTCAGAAGGATTAGTGGTTACACCCCTTTTAAGACAACACGTCTTTTGATTACTTTTATTTTGGTGATTGTAGTCTTTCAATAATTACAAATATATATATATTTTTTTACTTTTGATTTATATATTTTCTGATGACTCTCTTTTCTCTCTCTTTTTGATGTGTGTCTCTGGATGTAGACTGCAGACCAAACTGCAAGGTAAGGCTGAGTTGTGCAACATACGTTTTGTTGAAAGGTTGGGCTGAAACCAAAATGCAATCACACTTTTTCTCCTAGTTGAAAATATATAAATCAATCATAACATCCTATAATATCAACGAATGTTCCACTGCTGCCTCCCTAATCACGTATCTATGACTTTTTTTTATAATTACAGTAACTTATATTAAATACATTACTTGCCATTTATCACAACGGAAAGCACACCTGTCCCTTTGTTTCATGCTCTGTCCCCCTGCCCCGCCCCCTCCCCTGTGGCTCCTCCCCTCCCCTGTGGCCCCGCCCCAGTTCGTCCCAGGTGAGAAGAACGGGGCGTGTGTGGAAGTGATCCGGCCAATCGCGCCCGAGGACGAGATCACGTGCTTCTACGGCGCCAGCTTCTTCGGCGAGGGCAACGAGATGTGTGAATGCTGCACTTGCGAGAGGTGCGTCGTCGAGCCCACTCGCTCAACACCCCTCGCTCAACACCCCTCGCTCAACACCCTCGCCCACGCCCCGCACACAACGGACGTATCGCCTGAACGTAGCCCCGTGTCCTCACAAGGTCTTCTGTGGTCCCCCCGCAGGAAAGGAGAGGGCCACTTCAAACTGCGAGGGAAGCTGCCCGACTGCGAGGAGACAAAGGACAGCGGGAGCCAGGCTTACCTGCTCAGAGAGCGCCGGCAGGTGCAGAAGAGAGGCTGCCCCTCGAGACCGCCCTCCCTCGGCGGCGCCCACTCAGGTAACCGCGACACTGTTGTTAATCTGTGTCACAACAAGGTTAGCGCCGGCGACGGGCTGATGAGGGGAGAGTTAATGAGGCCTGTTGGGCTCAGGGAAAGGTGTTTAGGCAGGGTGTTTCGATGAGAATCAAAGCGTATTGATGATTAGGAAGGCGCGGCAGCTTTTATTAATCAAGCCATCGGAAATGAGAACCGCACTAGCGAGACAGACAGGTGCAGTCGTTAACGTGTAAGCACTTTCATTTCAGTGTAATTTGTTGGAAATAACAAACCGGAAAACACCCATCAGCTATGAGTGAGGCGAAAGGCTCTGTCGGAATATATTATATTAGATATGGGACCACTCCCTGCAATTTTCTGAATAATCTTGGCTTCTCTTTCCTGATTGGTTGGGGGAAGAGCCTGTTAACGACAAGCGTGCACCCTGCGTTATTAAACTCCACCCCCAGGCGTGTTTACTGCAACCCTTTTCAAGGCAGAGACGCCAGAGTTCTCAATGCAGCATTATACACCAAGATTACAATCTTCGATATGACTTCCTAACAATTCAACACATGACTGCAGAAGGAATCTGATTTAAACTGCATTCTCAGCTGAAAAGGAGGAGGATATAGATGCACGTCTGTAATATGATCTCAGGGAAATGGCCCTGAGCCTATCATGTGCATTATTCCATACAATTTAGTCATCACTCATGGTCTTCCTGTCTCATGCTAGGGCACATCTTAGTTAAGAAATAGTGAAGCTATATCATGGATTTTATCGCAGAGACCTATATTTAACAAAGTAGTGTAAAGATCTTCAGGGTATACCCTTTGAGACCTGGTCCTTTTGTTGTCCACCGTAAATATATATATATATAAATTTACATTTTTAGCAGCGTAGTAAAAGCCATAAAGAGGGGGCAGATCTAAGCTGCGAGCAGGCCTGCTTGGTAACTGGGGCACAGGGAGAGACCTGACCTGCCTGTGAATGGGGAGGAGCGACATGCAGCGGAAGGCAGAGAGACAGGGGGAGGAGAGCTGGCCGCTCTGTGGGAAAATGATGAGATGGAAGTTCATTCATGTCCAAAGTCCAAGCACACCGAAGGGATGTGTTGGCAGTGAACTCGGAAAAAATGTCCCTGTTTTGTGTTGTGTGAAGAGGATGTGGAAAATTTAGCTGACCCTTGAACTCTGACATCCTCGTTCAGTGTGCTTTTGTTTTGAGCTTAACCCCCCCCCAAACGGTTTTTGATCGTCTCCGAGTGAGTCGGCATCTGATAGAGTATACTCCTCATGGTTCTGTGTCTTTTACGGTGTTCGGTTATCAGACGGTAGTAAGAAATTACGTTCCATCACATCTAATGGAAGTTGTCGCACACAAAATGTATTTTGGGACAACATCGATTACGTACACTACATTGAACGTCTAAACCGTTCATCTAACCTGCTGCAAATCTGATGTTCTCCATCCCTACACCTCCGCTCTGATCTGTTTAACGCGCTCGGTCACCTTGAACGGTGTCCCAAAAGGCCAATAGGGGGTAGTGACGTTCCTGCCCTTCAGGTGTATGCCAGAATGCATTTAGAGTTTTTTTCATTTCAACCGTTGCTGCCAACATGAACCCAAACAGGACGAATAGCCTATGATATGTATTCATTATATCGAAAAATGTCTACATCTATCGCAAGATGTGTTCAAGTTTGAGTGTGTCTCGTTTGGCTAGTGTTTCTTGGACCCCCCCCCCGGCTCTGTTTGAGGGACGACTATATCAGGCAGGGCCTCAAAAGGATTCAGAGGGCTCTGGATGTAAGCCCAGTGTTGTTCAAACAGGCCCAGACCGCGCAGGAGTCGGTGGCTGTGTATCACTTTGGGCCGAACAACGTGTTTGCAATGGCTTATTTTAAGCAGGTTTCAATACCCTGAGTCTAAAATTGTTGCTTTAGTTGCCCTGAATTAATCAAGTTATTTTGTGTATGCTTATTATTACACATCATTAATTTGAAACAATGCCATTGAGATTGTAATTCAGACTTTGCTTTACCTGATCCGTTTCTTCCCTCTCTTTCTCTTTCTCTTAGCTATCCCCTCCAGGAATTCCTTCACCCAACAGATGAGGAGGAATGCCTTGATCAGCAAAAAACTGACTCAGACGAAGAAGTGGAGGAAAGCAAAGCACAGAAGATCGGAGAAGAAGCCTTCATCTCCCTCCTCTGCCACACAGGACCGGTCACTTTCGCTCCCGTTGCAGATTCAACTCAAAGAGCTCAGTGTGAGAGTACAGCGCCACACGGTGGATTTTCTGTTGCACTGTAAGGACCCCAAGAGCAAAGAGAGGGCCCTGCTGCTGAGTTTGGAAGAAGTCAAACCAAAGGTCAACAACGCTAAACTAGTCCCAGTTAACAACACAGAGGCCGGGAATGGAAAGGCTCAGCGCAATGTGAGTGTCAGAACACTCGGGGAGGTCAACCTGAAGCCATTTACTCTGGACTCCTCTGTCTCCTCCCGAAATAACGGGTCACCAGTTACAGGAGTGAGTGTGAGTCCTTTAACAGTGGTGGACACACCAGTGGTTCACCCGAAGATGACGACTAGAACCAGAGGGAAGATTCAGAACGTGTGCAGGGTCCCGACGGGGTCGGGGACCGCAAAGGACCAGGGGACGGTTTGTCCTCCCAAAGACGTGGACAAGAAAAACAAAGCTAACGTCCCCAAACATAATATAATGGACAACGGTACGCAGAACCAAAGCATGTCCACCACCAACAGCAAGGGTGCCAGCACTGGTTCTCTGACCCTCAGCGATGCCTGCACTGCAGTGAAGGAACACAGGCCTCCGGTGCCGGTCTCACCGCACACTGAACCGAAGGCCACCAGGTCTGTGTCGTCGGCCGCTAACAAGACAATGCAGACCAGCCAGCCTTCAGTGCAGGTCATGGGAGTGCTTCAGAGCCTCGCAGACAAATTAGTGAATAACGTAGTCGGCCGTGGCCCAACCTTGAAGAGGTATGTTACTGTCCACCTAACGCGGGTGAAGCTACCGCAACGTATAAAGAGTGAGAGTGAAGAGAACGAGGGCAAAGGTTCACCGGAGAAGGTGAAAGTCCGAACGCCGCCGTCAGACCGGATCCTCCGCATTAGACCAGCCAGTCAGACTGCGGCGGCGGCGGCGGCGGTGGCGGTGGTGGCGGCGGCGGCGGGGAAGGCCGATAGTGTATCGTCAGTGCAGAAACGAGATCCCAAGCAGGCGGCGGCGGTGGGTTCAGAGTTCGCCGCCGCTGCCGCTGACAGCAAGAGAGTGGTGAAGGAGATGTTTTTCAAGCCCAGTGATAATGTTAATCTCAGATGCAGGCGGGTGGCGGAGCCTGTCAGCAGCCCGCCGTGCGGGGAGGAAAAGACCGTGGAGAAAGTCATCGAGGTACAGAAGGCCTCAGGGAAAGAGGAGGGTCAGGTAGAGAAGGACTTGATGGAAAAAGGCTCTGAAGAGCTTGTGAGAACCGTTGTTTCTTCGAAAATAACTGTTGCACCCGCTAACAGTGAATCAATTCAAAAAGAGGTTGAGGGAACTGAGTCTTGCCCTGAGGCAAGCATATGGCCGAAGATTAAACAACGCATAGCAAACCCAAATGCAAACAGTTCTAGTGACAAACCTGACAAACCCGAGGCCAGGGATCAGAGCGAAGGGTTAAAGAGTAGTAAAGTGGTTGAGGATGTTATTAAGGTGTTGCCTAGTCCAGAGAAACGGGATATTGCCATTAAACAGGCAAAAGTTCTGCTTACTGATATCTTAAAAAACGTGAGCAGTGAGCGAGAGAAGAAATCAGAGGCAGTTGAGGTGATCAATGAGATTCCTACCTTAATTCATAAAGAAGGGCACGGCGATGTAATCAAGATACTTGATGGCGAGCCATGCCCCTTACTGGGGGACAGGGATTCTCCTCCGGTGGAAAAGAGGCAGTTAAGAACTCTAAGAACCAGGCCTAAACTACCGGCGAATACCCCAGAAAACAAAGAGAAAGCAGAGAAGCCCCCCAGTAAAGAGGACACTGCGAAAAACGAGCTAGCGGTAAATCAGGATAGTGTACCGGGGTTGTCGAGAACAAAAAAAAGCGAGTTAACAAACAGTTCCGACCCACCAACCCCCCAACCGGAGCCCCCGACTCCGCCGAAAGCCACGTCCACTGTCCTCCCAGACAGCAGTTCACAGACCCAGTCTAACATTCCTCTGAAGAAACGTATGTTTCGGAATTCTGTGGACTTGGACTCGGAGCCGGCCCCGAGTTCCCCCCCCCCGGAACAGGTCTCTAAAGAGGTGACCGAGCTCGACGCTCCTGAACAGAAGGCGCTGGACTCGCCTGATTGCTCTGTCGGGGGCGGAACGGTGACCAGAGAGAGTAAGGTGAGACAGAGGAAAGGGGAAGCTCAGAAATTGACGACAGGATGGGCGGCCAAACAGAATTTCTTTGTTAAAGGAATTCGCTATAAAGCGCTAGAGTTTCGGCAAACCCGCCTGTTGAGGAACATGAGTAAGATGGTCGAGGCCGAGAAGAGGGAGGGAGACGGGGTGGACCACTGGGAGAAGCCCGCCGAGGACAACCAAGATGAGAAGATCGTGGTGTTAAATAGACCGAAACTCGAACTGAGCCACGATACTAACGCTGGAGCTGAGGACGCAGTCATTTCATCCGTATCAACTGACATGGACAAGGAAACGACGGAGCAGTTCAAAATCCGCTTTAAAAGAAAGCGGGGGCGGGTTTGGGAAATGGAGAAATTGAAACAGAAGAAGTGGTGCTTAGAGCAAATGAAAAGGGAGACGTCTCCAACATGTGACCCCTTCAAGGCGATAATGGATTCAGTGTCGGTCTTAAACATGGAGATGGAGGCGGCCCAGGACCACGTCAAAGCCAGCATCAGGTCAAAGGATAACTTGCATCATCTGAAGAAGAGGGCTCAGAGGTTGGTCAAAAGTCAAGCCAATGTTTTATCTACAAGCTTGAGTTCTGATCTGAGCCAAGACTCGGATCCTAAAAAGCCTGCGGTGGAAAGCAATGACGACCTCGGCGCTCAGATCTGTAAGGATCGAGGGCCATTAGACAAGAGTCAAATTACGAGTAAGGCCCTCAAGACCCCACTCGCCATCAGCCATAAAACAAAAACGGAAGAACCCTTTCCGAAGAGCAGCTGCTGCTTCGAAGGTGAGCTCAAACCGAAACTGGAAGCTAACCTGTTGCCGAGGATCAAACTACGACGAAGGGACGATGATATATGGGAAGTGGACAGCCACGATGGGACGGTAACGGAGACCAAGCCCAAGCTGGAAAGACAATACAGGATGGATTGTATGCAGAGCGGTCTAGGTAAAGGGCTTGGCAAAGTAAGCAAAATGGAAGGTAAAATGAGCAGCAGCAGCAGAAGCGTCGAGCTCAAAGAGGAATGCCCACACTTCTCCCTGTCCCTCTCGCCGCTGTCTCTGTACTCGCCGTTCAACGACAGCGCTGCCACCCGGGGGATGGCGTCTTCTCCTGATAGGACGACGGAGAGGTCGGTGGAGATGATGAGCAGTGTAGGCAGGAGGCCGCGGCACCGAGTGGAGCGAACGCGCCAGAGCGCTGCCACGGAACCGCCCACCACCTCTTGTCTTAGTCATTCCCTCCAGCAGATCGACAACAGTCTGTCCCGGCCCTCCGAAAGCCTGTGCGAATCTCAGGCCTTGGAGAAAGCAGCCTTTCCCAGTGCGTCGTCCTCGGGGATCCAGCCCTTGTCCCACTCGCCGCCCTTCTCGTCCCAGGACAGCATGTTCAACACCGACCCCGGCTTCCTCAACTGCTGTGACGACCTCTTGGACTTCCAGTGTCTCAATTTCGAAGGTTATTATCAGACGCAGGAATGTCTGCCCACCTCACCGTCCGACCTCTGTCCTCTCGACCCCCCCACGGACCCCTTCAGCAGCCCCTTGTCCCATAGCCCCTCGGACGCTTGGAACCCAGAGACGCCCTATCTCGGCCCACCTAGTCCAGGCAACAATTTCGGCAGTGAAGAACTCCCGTTTTTGCCAAACCTCGGTTCTTCCAAAGGGGACTGTGTTCCTTTGGATTATACGGTGAAGGACAACCTCAGAGACAAAATGCCGCTCACCACAAACTTCAGTTTCCCGTCTCTGAGCAGCACTGAGGCAGCGGCCATGGATAGATTTTTGAATAAAAACCCAGGGGCCAGGTCCATGTCTAAAGAGGAGCCCAAAGTCCACCCCATGACACTGGGAGGCAAACCTCCGCTGTTTGGTGAAGGTTTTTGCACTGCATCACAGTCTCAGATGAACCCAGCCCATCCCTCCAGTCCGGGTGCCAACTTCAAGACCATCGCAAGCACCGGGCAGCCAAAGTCGCAGTCTAATATCCGGAGCATGGGTCCGTTTCATCGTGTGAACATTCCCAACAAACCCAAAACCTTCCCCGGGAATCAGCATAACGCAGGGCCCCAAAGTTGCTCCGCTAAACCCGTCCAACCCCAGCAAACGACAAACAAATTCTTCTCCTCTCAACTCTTTAATGTAAAAAATCCAACCCCTGCAGACAATCTGTTCAACCTCCCGGACAAAAACTCTTCTGTCATTCACAGGGTTCTGAAGTATCAAGGAGGCAAGCAGACTCCCAATCTGTGTAGCGCGCCTTTCAAAGACAATGTCCGGGAGGCCGGGAGCCCATCTGTAATGTTCAAAAGGTTCAGTGACCGAGAGAAGAGCCAGCATAGTGACAAAGCTGGGGCTGGCCTAGACTACGGCAAAGGAAACTTTGTAAGTCAAGGGTTTACATCCGACAAAGGTATGGCACCTCATTACAACTCTAATCACCCTGTGACGACACACTCTCACAGCAACCAAGGCAACCCTGTTTTCACCCAGTCATTCACCAAGAGCAGAACATTGTCTGACAAACCGCCGAGTGTTGAAAACAATTTTGTACACACTAACTTTGCGTCACTACAGAGACCTTTCTTCTTTCCCAGCAAAGTGCCTGAGAGTTACGGGCCAACACACGGCAAACACCTAATGGGTGACAAAACACAAACTCTGGCTCCTGACAAGCACCAGCAGTCATACGCTCAGCACGACACCTTTGACTTCAACCTCGGCCCCCCGGTCCCCCCGTCTCTGTTTCAGCACAACACGTACCAAGTACCCCACGGCGCACTGCCTGGTACACCAGCATCGGCCAATAAGACTCAGTCGTCGTCCTGCTCCGCCCCTTTCCCTCAGTCGTGTCACGGGCCTCCTTACGTACTGAACTTCAGCGGGGACCACTCCCTCACGCTGGGCCTCCGGGACGGGGCCGAGAGTCTGACGTGCTCCGGCCTGGGTCCTACGAACTACACCTACCACTGCCTCATGGAGCCCTCCGGAGCACAGGGCCGGCTGGTCATGGAGCCCTGCGGACCACAGCTCTCCAACGCCGACCCCTTCCCCCCGGGTGGGGGCTTTTCAGGGTTCAAAAGCCATGAGGACGCTTACAAGAAGGACCCACATCCACAGTGCCATCCTGGAGACCGCCCGTCCACCTCCCACTCGTCCATCTCCCACTCGTCCCAGTCCCACTCGTCCCAGTCCCACTCATCCCAGTCCCACTCCTCCCACTGCGGACCCTCTACATCGTCTCACTCCGTGGGCTCCAACAAGCCCAAGAGAGTGAGGCTCGTGGTCACGGATGGCACTGTGGACCTGGACCTGCAGTACTCGGACTAGGACCGGTCCGCCCAGCGGAGCTCAGCCGCGCCGACCTGGACATTCAGCCGCACAACGGGAGATCTGAACATCTCTGCGGTGCAAATTATATCTTGGTTGCAGTTGTTACTGAATGATTTCTTGTTTTTTTATGGGTTTGTTACAGAACGTTACTGATTCTGGGGGATGTTGTACAGACATCTTTTACATCGTTTTGACGTTGGTTTAGTTGTTACACCTACCGGTTTTCCAAGGTTTTCTATGGAAAACGTAACCTGTACGCTAATTGGGTCGGTCATGGTTCAGCTGTGATACCTGGGCCTCTTTCAAACGTCAACATAACCTTTAAACCTACCAATGGCTACCTGAAAGCAATATAAGTAACGTATCATCATCATGTTAGTTGTAAGAAGTGTAGATCAATGCATAATCACTTACAATTGAAGATATGAAATCCCCCCTATTTAAACGCCTTGGATTAATAATCCAGTAGTACCAAAATGAAAATACAAATAAGAGAAATGCATTCACCATGTTGGTAGAGTTGACTCTGAACTGAATGAAATCTTTCCCAGTGTTTTACCTCCTGTACAATGTATGGCAGTATAAACCGAGGCACCAATTTCCCTTTTCTTGTAATCATGTGTAATGGCAGCTTTGTACTCGACTCTTGAATAACAATGTGATATATTGCGTTTTTTTTTAATTTAATTCTATACATTTGTATTAAGAACATTTTACCCTCATTTTGTATGAAACAGCCACCATGCGGTCATCGCTCGGCCTCTTTCTGAGTCTCATGAGAAGGAGCTGCTCTGACTGTGCAGGGCTGGGACCTGACCCGTGTGTCGTGGGCGGAACCACAATGTTGTCATTTTAGCCAACCGGGATGGATTATCGTGAACCCGTACGGATATCGACCTGTGACCTCGAGGTCACTGTGATCGGCAGCTGCCACTTTGGGTCGGCGCAGACTTTCTGGTAGATCTGTGTGTCTTTGCAACACGGCATAAAGGGGTGATATCATGCCACCAGGTGTGAGTGTGATCAGCCGTTACAAGCCGTTTTGAAAATGTGCCTTTTCCTGTGTTTTAGTGACATCACAAGTGGGAGTGTCCCCCAAGATGTATGCTAGATAGACAGTCTACCAGCCTAGCCAGTGGACTGTAGCCAATGTTCCTTGTATCATCATCGTACATCTAGGTGGACCATCCCCATAGTGATGTCACTAGGGCACGGAAGGAAAAGCAGATTTTCAAACGGCTTGTGACAACTAATCACACTCACACCAGTGGTGGCATAACATCCCCCATTTAACTTTCATTCGCTCTCCCACCCATAACCCCTGCTCCGCAAGCTCGGAACGTTCTAGCTCCCAAAGCCTCCACTTCGACCGGCTCTAGTAAAGTACCGTGCTGTTAAAGGACGCACAGTGCGTCCTTTAGCTCACCGTGTGCACACGTGTGTCTGGTACATGCGTGCACCTCCGTGTATCTCGCGTGCAGCGAGTGCATCTCGCGTTGACCGGGGCCGGCCATGCATAAAGGGAAGGGCTGACGCAAAATACGGCGTTCTTTCAAACTATTCCCACGAGTGGGAATACAAAATTCCAGGACAGCTCTGTTGGGGAATGACGCGCATGAAGGGCCTGGCGAGCATCATTTCCATTATCATTGAATTTATAGACCTTGTTACATCACCGCACCCCCACTTACACGCGAACAAATACAATAATGATGACGAATTTATAACTTTGTTTGGCCCCACAAGAACTCTGAGCAGAAACATTGCAATAGAATATTCCAGGGGTTTTCATAGTTATTCACTGTAACATGGTGTAGAAGAATACACCAAGAGCATTCCGCGACGCATGCCATTTTGTGTGCCGCTTCACTTAGCATCCTGCGTTCATCCATTCGTTCCCGTGGCGACCATGGGCCTGTACTGTACTGTTTATATGGAAAGGCCAATTATTAATTTAAATATCCTCATTCTTGAAATGGTGCTCTTTGTGTTTACGTTATATTTTATTTAATTGAACAAGATGCTGAACTGTATATTTACTTATTTAACTTTAAATCAAGTTTGACCTATTAACAGACCACATTTTGCGTATATTGTTTGTTTTTTCCCACGTTGTCGAAAGTGATACTCATGCCAATTTGAACTGGCATTCCGGATAGTCTACTGTCATGTACAAATATAGCCTGAGTCATTAAAGATAAATATTTCATTTTTTTACATTGTCCTCATGTCATTATTAATGATCCTTTTGATCGTCTTTTGTAGGAACTGCTTTACCATCTTAAGAGGTCTCATTTATCGTCCCCGGCTAATTTGGCTCGGCCGTCTGACAATCCGAGGTATTGACTCGCTGGCATCAAAGTGAAATGAAGATTATCGACTTTGCTGTTAAACTGCAGAGTGTCCTTAAACGTATACGTTTACATATGGTCCATTTAGCTAACTCCTCCCTCCCAGACACTTTGAACCAGTGCAGCCTCGCTAGGAATAACACGGCCTGAAACGCTCCGATATCGTTCTCAATTGTCGTTGGGAGATGTACCACAAACCACCGGTCCCATCTGACTTTAGTTTTGTTTAGTATTTCACTTGGTCGCAGAGCTTGATCTCTGTAGATACTACTCCGTCTCTGGTGTCTTTTCGTTCTGGCGCAAAATCACTGCATGTTTAAATTGGCCAATATTTCCATGGCAAGAAATCAACCACCAAGCAAACTGCCATTAGTGTTCCAGAATCCACCACTGGTTCAGCTAAAGTGACCAGTGTGATCCTCAGCCCAGTCTCTAGCTCTCTAATCTAGTGGACGTCACGATCAACGGTCGACGTTGGGCCGCCCGTGTATCATAGCATACTGCCAAATGTCTCACTGGCTTTCACAATTAATACTGAAGCCTTTAATACATGTTGACCGTGGGCAGTTAAAGTCCTTCCGAGTATCTTAAGAACATCACACTGGAGCAGATGGGGGGAAGCCCGGCATCACAGCCAGGGACAAACGACGCGAATAACGATGAAGTACGATATAACTCATATTACAAAAATAGGACGAAGATAAATGGACTGCATTTATTCAGCGCTTTCCTAACCAGTGGCCACTCAAAGCGATTTACAATATTACGTAACATTTACCCATTCATGTATACATTCACACATCGATGGTGGTGTCAGCCAGCTCGTCGGGAGCAGTTGGGTTGAGGTGTCTTGCTCAGGGACACCTCGACACTCTAGCTAGGGGATCAAACTAGCAACCTTCCAGTTAGCAGCCTACCTGCTCTGCCTCCTGAGCCACATTCCGGCCGTTGTGCACCAATCAAAATTTAATAACTTACTTAAGTGGACTGTATTATTAACCTCCTAAAACCTAAAATTCATCGGTCGCAACGGATGCAAACGCATAAAATGCGAGTAAGGACTCCAGACCTTGTTGACTTCTCCTTGTTTTGTTTTTGACCACGTCTGCCCTTCAGCTCCTCCTCTGCTCCTCCTCTTCTCCTGAGGCCCCCCCCCCCCACTGTCCACCTCTTGAGTTGCCCCTCTTGCCAGGGACATGACCCACTTTTACTTTACTGTGCTGCTGGCGTCTCCTGAGCTCAACTAAACAGTTCATTCTCATGCTAAGTACAGGCTAAACGTTTAGCACCCCTAAACAGTGCATTCTGATGCTAACATTTGAACCCAACTAAACAGTGCATTCTGATGCTAACATTTGAACCCAACTAAACAGTGCATTCTGATGCTAACATTTATCCCAACTAAACAGTGCATTCTGATGCTAACATATTAACCCAACTAAACAGTGTATTCTGATGCTAAGTATAGGCTAATACTTTAGTACCACTGAACAGCTTCTGATGCCAAGCATAGACTTGTACGTAAAGACATCTTAAACGAGAAGCAGACACCATCTCTGATTGCGAATCTCTTTTCCAACCCCAAAAACGAAAACGATGAATCATTTCAAACGTGGACGATATTCAGAAGATGCCAACGAAGAGGCAAGTGTCTGCTCCAGTTGTACCGTCGCTGAGACAACGTAAAGGAAGTCTCTGTCTGTTGTGCTGTGCTCTCCCAACTATTTCCGGCCTCGCTGTCTTCCACTTGGTAAATTATTCATGTACACCGTCGCCTCTCCCAGGGTTCCTCTGTTCTTTACATCGGTAGTTCCATGGATCCAGAGGGACGTGAAGTCTTCACCCCCAGAGGCTGGCCGCACGCTCTACATTTACATTGTGGGCGTTCAGCAGACACTTTTATCCAAAGCGACTTAAAATGAGTACATTTGTCAGAAGGAGGAGTAACAACAATATATCGCTGTCGTTACAGTACGGATGTTCTTTGAACCAAGTGGCCAGCACCAAACCATCGCTAGGTTAACCCATTCCCTGTATACAACAAAGTTAGCTAGGATAAGAAGATGCCAGGATGTACAACATACATTAAGTGAGTAAGAGGGGTTTAGGTGTGTGTGTGTGTCTCAATTAGTCTTGAGTCTCTTGCGGAAGCTGGTGAGCGAGTCTGAAGTCCTGACATCGGCAGGGAGCTCATTCCACGCTCTAACCCAGCACTAAGAAGAGTTGTGTGACCCTACAGCGTTGAGGCAACAAATGTTACCTTCAGGTGGGCACAGACCGAGAGAGGGAGAGAGATGCTCAGTCATCTGAATGCCCCGTAGGAAACTAAACAGCCACCTGTTCTCTGTAACCTTGGGAGCGAAAGCACAGGCCTGAGTCAGAGGCCGAAGGGGCAGAGTTTGATAGGCTGTTCAAAAATAAAGAGACGCGCGCGCGCGCGCGCGCGTGCACGCGCACGCGCACACACACACACACACACACACACACACACACAGGGTGAAAAGAGGTGAGTGTTAGATAAATGTGCCGCTGATGCACATTATTTCCCAGGTGAACGCGGAGCGGGACTGGAAATGATTCGACGTGTCGAATCATTACTGTAAAGTACGGCCGTGACACACACCAGAGTGTGAGTGCATGGACGGGCTGGAACACGTCAGCTGTGCGAGCGGAGATATTGCCGTTGGTGTTATTGCAGCCATTCCTCTCCATTAAGTTTGGATTCTTTGTCCTCCAGGCCTTCCTGCCGCTTCCCCTCCCAGCCCCCCACGGAGATGATCCTTCCCGCTTTATGTCTGTTTGTCGAAACACAGAATATCCAACCGTTTGCATTTTCCCTTGCACTACAAAAGGATGTAAAATGAGAAGGAACCTCAATTCTTATCTCATCATTACCAGGTTCTCCCGGCCATCATGTGAAGTGACTTGAATTTGAACCGACTTGACACACTTGACTCCAGGTCGGTGTCAGAGCCATAGCCCAGTCTAACCAGACCATAATAGACGATCGCAGAGCAGTTTGGTCGGACCCGACCGCAAACAGGAGCCCGTATGGTTTGACCCCCAGCCCGGGCAAGCAAGGTCTGGCTGCAGGAACCCATCCATTTCCCTGTCACTGTGGCTATTTATACAACACCCCCCCCCCCCCCTACTGCGCTCATCTGTGGAACCATTACAGGGGTGTCGGCTCATCAAAGCCGGTCTGACATGCCTCGCTCAACACTGATTGGCATCATGGAGTGGATTTCTACTTGCTCTTCATTTCAGCAATGGCACTGGAGCCTCCCACCTCCACTTAATGGTGAGCTCGCTCGCCCCCTCCTCTCTCTCCCCTCGTTCACTCACTCGCTTTGGCTGGCACACACACACACACACACACACACTTTCTCACACAAACAGGCATGCATGCTCTCTTTCAGGTGCACACACACTCCATCTCGCACATACACATGCTTTCGCACACAAACAGGCATGCATGCTCTCTTTCAGTGCACACACACACACACACACACACACACACACACACACACACACACACACACACACACACACACACACACACACACACACACACACACAGGCTCACTCCTCCACCCCCTCCATTCTCTCAGTATGCTAACGAGGATTGCGACGGTAGCTTCCCTCATCCTCACATTCAATTCATTCTTAATTCATATCTGTATGTGTCTGCATACATGCCTGAGCTTTGGCGTGTGTGTCTGTGTGTGTGTGAGGAGTGTTGGTGTGTGTGTCTGAAAGAGAGCATGCATGTGTGAGATGTAGTGTGTGTGATTGTGTCTGAGTGTTTGTGTGTGACAGAAAGAGAGCATGCATGTGAGATATGGAGTGTGTGCGTTGTATTGGGTGTGTGTGTGTCTAAAATATAGCATGCATGCATGTTTGTGTGAGATGTAGTGTGTTTGTGTGTGTGTCAAATAGCATTCATGTGCGTTTCTGTGAGAGAGAGAGGGTGTGTTTGTGTGCGCGTGCATGTGTGTGAGAGAGGGTGTGTTTTGAGTGTGCGTGTGTGTGTGTGTAAGATTTAGTTGTGTGGAAGGAGGAGGCGAATGGATGCTCTGCGCGTTGCAACGCATCGACGTGTTATATCCTTCGCTGCCTTTGTTATGGTTGAATCCGGCTTGGCTCCACACACGGTTGGTGTGAAAGTGTGTGTTTGTGTGTGTGTGCATTTCTATGTTTGTACTGTACACCTCATGCGCGGTCTCTGCGGCGGCGTGGCTGCAGACCCTCTCTTTCCTTCGCTGGCGTCAGCCCTGGGAGACACAGAAAGATTAAATAAGTCTCCATACATTTCTTCTTCTGCGGCTTAGAAGCCAAGACTCCAACTCTTCCAAGACATCAAAGACCGAGAGAGAGAGAGAGAGGGAGAGAGGGAGAGAGAGAGAGAGGGAGAGAGGGAGAGAGGGGGGATGGGGAGGAGTCAGAGAGAGAGAAGCGAAACAGGTATGGTGGGGGGGTGAGGGAACTCAAGCAGCCAACCAGCTGAATGATAGGAGGAGAGAGAGAGAGAGAGGGAGGTCGTTCGAACACACAGTACACGGGCAGGCAGAGGGAGAGCTAGGATATGAGCGAGCGAGGGGGAGGGCGAGAGAGAGTGAGAGGGAGGGAGAGCGAGGATACGCCGGAGAGAGAGAGCGAGGGAGCGAGAGAGCGAGCGAGGGAGAGAGGCTGTCAGCACTGAGCGAATAGAGAAGTGTTACTACAGAGCTTCTGGAGGGCTGCTGGCTGAGAATCAGGGAGGATGCCTCAACGCCGGGTCCACGCTGGAGCCCGGGACCCCTTGTGATCGCCGTAGGAGGGGGCCGGGGGAGGGGGGCACCACGGGGTGGAAGCGGAAGGCTTTTTTTTCCTTTTCTTTTTTAAAGAACCCCCCCAAAAAACCTCTGCCTTGCTGCGCTCTTCATGTGCAATCCTCTTCTTCGCCCGCCTGCTCACGCCTCCTCCTCCTCCTCCTCCTCCTCTTCCTCCTTCTCCCTTTTCCTCTTCTTCTGCTGACAATCGCCAGGTTTCCCCCCCCCCCCCCCCTCCGCTCCTCCACTCCTGTCCCGTCACTCCTGCCTCCCTCTCTCCCTCTCTCCCTCCCTCCCTCTCTCTCCCCCCTACACACACACACACACACACACACTCTCTCCTGCTCTCCGAGGGAAGGAGCCGTTTCCAGCAGGGATTGCAGTTGAGACAGTAAGAGAGCTTTGTGTTTCTGCATGCTGGGAGACGGGGGAGACGCGGGAAACGGGGGAGACGAGGGGGGTGGGTGGGGGGGGTGGGAGCAGGGATGCATGGGGTTGGGGGGGAAGGGTTGGGTATGCCGGCACGCTTCGCAGTGCAGGGATCTTAACGTTGAAGTGGGATTCTGCAGGAGTGAGCTGCTGTGGCTGGGGACTGACAAGGTGTAGATGTGTGTGTGTGTGTGTGTGTGTGTGTTGTGTTGCGCGTGTGTTTCTGTGTTTCTGTGGTGCGGGGGAAGACAGTGTGTGGTTTACGGGGGGGGAAGATGGTGGGGGTGGGGGTTTGCCGGCGAAAAGGGGGTTGCACGTTCCAAGTTTTACTGCATTGATTCGGAATGTCTGTTAAATCCTCCTCAGTCACGTGGTTCGTCCGCTAATCCAATAACCAGCTCCAGTGTGCACGGCAGCGTGCACGGCAGCATGCACGGCAGTGTGTGCGGTCACGGTGTGCCCGACACAGGCACCCTAATGACGGGGAGGGAGGGGAGTGAGTGGGGGGGTGTACTGATGGATGAAGAAACAGGAGGTGGAGAAGAGCCACTGTGGGGGGTATGTAACTCCTTAAGCTAGTGGATAGAACAGTATGCTAGTGGATAGAACAGTATGCTAGTGGATAGAACAGTATGCTGGTGGATAGAACAGTATGCTGGTGGATAGAACAGTATGCTAGTGGATAGAACAGTATGCTAGTGGATAGAACAGTATGCTAGTGGATAGAACAGTATGCTGGTGGATAGAACAGTATGCTAGAGGATAGAACACTATGCTGGTGGATAGAACAGTATGCTAGTGGATAGAACAGTATGCTAGTGGATAGAACAGTATGCTAGTGGATAGAACAGTATGCTAGTGGATAGAACAGTATGCTAGTGGATAGAACAGTATGCTGGTGGATAGAACAGTATGCTGGTGGATAGAACAGTAGGCTAGTGGATAGAACAGTATGCTAGTGGATAGAACAGTATGCTAGTGGATAGAACAGTACTGATAGAACAGTATGCTAGTGGATAGAACAGTAGGCTAGTGGATAGAACAGTACTGATAGAACAGTAGGCTAGTGGATAGAACAGTATGCTAGTGGATAGAACAGTATGCTGGTGGATAGAACAGTATGCTGGTGGATAGAACAGTATGCTAGTGGATAGAACAGTACTGATAGAACAGTATGCTAGTGGATAGAACAGTATGCTAGTGGATAGAACAGTACTGATAGAACAGTATGCTAGTGGATAGAACAGTATGCTAGTGGATAGAACAGTATGCTAGTGGATAGAACAGTACTGATAGAACAGTATGCTAGTGGATAGAACAGTATGCTAGTGGATAGAACAGTATGCTAGTGGATAGAACAGTATGCTGGTGGATAGAACAGTATGCTAGTGGATAGAACAGTATGCTGGTGGATAGAACAGTATGCTAGTGGATAGAACAGTACTGATAGAACAGTAGGCTAGTGGATAGAACAGTATGCTAGTGGATAGAACAGTATGCTGGTGGATAGAACAGTATGCTAGTGGATAGAACAGTACTGATAGAACAGTAGGCTAGTGGATAGAACAGTATGCTAGTGGATAGAACACTATGCTAGTGGATAGAACAGTATGCTAGTGGATAGAACAGTACTGATAGAACAGTATGCTAGTGGATAGAACTGTATGCTAGTGGATAGAACAGTATGCTAATGAGTAGAACAGTACTGATAGAACTGTATGCTAGTGGATAGAACAGTACTGATTGAACAGTATGCTAGTGGATAGAACAGTATGCTGGTGGATAGAACAGTATGCTAGTGGATAGAACAGTACTGATTGAACAGTATGCTAGTGGATAGAACAGTACTGATAGAACAGTATGCTAGTGGATAGAACAGTATGCTAATGAGTAGAACAGTACTGATAGAACTGTATGCTAGTGGATAGAACAGTATGCTAGTGGATAGGACAGTATGCTAGTGGATAGAACAGTATGCTAGTGGATAGAACAGTACTGATAGAACAGTATGCTAGTGGATAGAACAGTATGCTGGTGGATAGGACAGTATGCTAATGAGTAGAACAGTACTGATAGAACAGTATGCTAGTGGATAGAACAGTAGGCTAGTGGATAGGACAGTATGCTGGTGGACAGGACAGTACTGACAGAACAGTACTGATAAATGTAAATGGACTGCATTTACATAGCGCTTTTCTAACCATTGACCACCCAAAGCGCTTTACAACACCACCGTCAGCCATGCAAGGCGTCAGCCAGCTCATCGGGAAGTAGAACAGTACTTTTGTAGTGATAGAGAAGTATGCTAGTGGATAGAACAGTACAAGTGATGGAACAGTATACTAGGGGACATAACGGTACTGATACAACCGTATGCTAGTGGATAGAACAGCAATAGTGAAAGAACAGCAATGCTGATGGTACAGCACTGTAGATATACCTGTTTGCTTGCAGTATTGGACTGAACATTGGTGTAGTAATATTTGATATTCATGTGAATGTAACCGGATGCTGTTGGACTCAATACTGTATTCTCTTCAATGGGAGTCAAAGACAGAGACAGCAGGGGATTATCGGCAAATGAAGAGCAGAGTGGAAATGAAAAAAGAGAACGCCTTTTCATGACAGGGAAAATAACCAAAACCCAAATGCTGATATTGTTGTTGAATAATGATGGATAGAGAGATGGCTCAATAGATGGTTCCAGCCTCCTTCTGACACACCCACACAGCTCCATTAGCATGCATGCATGTATCGGTGGTGAACTGGCTGACAAGATACCTCAACGGAGGCAATGCCTGGCTCCTCCTTGCCCACGTTCAGAAGACCAAAGGAAAGTCACCCTCCTGCCTCAGAGACCTTCTACACATACACGTGCAGCGGGCGAAACGCACGCAGTACCCAGATCTCCCATGCTCTCGTGCACACCGGTACGATCACATCTGGCACTTTGCCACGCAGACCGTGTTCAAATAGCACCGACATGCATGCGTGCACCCAGCTGTTCTCTCGCTGGGCTCGCCACTCCTGCAAGGGAAAGGGCTCACGTTGCCAGCATGCGTTTTGCTTTCTGCACACTGATGAGGAACACACACGGCGCTGTCCCCCACCAAAGACACCTTTTGGGTGAGGGTTTGATGGACACTGATGCACATCGCTCGTCAGTTGTGTGGTTTAGGCTTTACACGGCCCACAGGGAGGAGTATGTGGAGTGTGTGTGGCTCACACATCATCACAGGCAGGGCCGCCACCCTGCTCCACTGCAGGGCGGTATGACCGGAAAGCATGGAGGTGGTTCTGAACAACCGCAAGAAGAATGACTTCAGGATACCCGGAAACAAAGTGTTCCTATACCGATGTAGAAAACGAGCTAGTTCACATATTCTTCTTTTCTTTTGTGTGTGTGTGTGTGTGTGTGTGTGTGTGTGTGTGTGTGTGTGTGTGTGTGTGTGTGTGTGTGTGTGTGTGTGTGTGTGTGTGTGTGTGTGTGTGTGTGTGTGTGTGTGTGTATTTTCTTTCCACCAGCACAGCAAATAGTGGTAGCCATCTTCCGCCCACGCACAGACATTGTCACCAGCCCTGTGCACATGTTTCCTGCTCACACTCTCCCCTCAGGGCAATACTCAATCGGATAATCAGATCAAACCGGCCCAAATTAGAGGACCCAGGAGGAGCAACAGGTTCCCCCCAGCAAACAAGTCACCGATCCCGGGCTCGTCTCTTTAGCAGCACCGACCTGGGCGATGTGTTAGCAAACACTACTACAGCTACAGCTAGGTTAAGAAGCTATCGAACTGCTACTGTACCGGGCTAACACGGTGCTTTTGTTAATGGCCAGTGTTCTAGACTCCCCCTGCCTGGATCGCCATTGTTGGTTTTGAGCGAGGGCTCTGAGCCTGGCTGTGAGAGTGGGCACTTGAGGCTGAAATACCTTCATCACAGCCCCAGTCTGCTGCTGTAACATCCAGGTGATTCACAGCTTTAACACAATGGGTTGCAGAAGATTGCTGGATTTATGAAAAAACAGCCGCTAATTGTAATCGATGGAACAATTTCCAGCGAACGTATTACTCTTCATATGTAATTTATGAAAGAGGATTGAGTCGTGGACCGAGGTGGATTGTGGAATAAACTGTTACGTTAATGCTTCATAGGTTTAACACGTTCTTCCCGCAGAATTACAAATACCAAAACTCAGGCCTGTTAAATTATGTAGTCCTGTGCAGCGCATCCCAGTTCTATATTCCCCTGGAGCTCAATTAGTTTGGCTGGAGACAGAGCTTCTGCTGATTCACTGGGTTAGCGCTGCCACTCCGGCACTGCGAGTCCGTGCTGACATCCCTGGCGTTTCAGACGAGCCCTGGTTGTTTTGGCGTGCCCAGAGTCAAGGTCCAGCGGGCGCCTGCCATTCTCCGCACGAGTCGCTGCATTAGCATTCAGCGGGCACCGGTCCAGAAATACCGTTAATTCTCCTCCATTTACCTCAAACAGAATCGTGCCTCAGAGCAGCCACCTTTTAGTTGGCCGCAAAGCTTAGGGTCCCTGCTTGTGGAAGATATGCAACTCCTGTTCAGTGTTAATTCAGTGGATCCCTGCCCACAGACCAGAGGCTAAAAGCTCTTTAAATGTTGCTATGGTTGTGCAGTAATAGACACAAGAACAAGATGGTGTCTTGAGGTTTTTAGGTTTTGAGGTAGAATAAAGGTAATTGGTAACACTTGACACTAAGGGAGAATTAGTTAACCATTCAGTTAAACTATGGAGTGCAGTAATATGCCTTATTACATAGCGGTAGCACAGGGATTAGTGGGTTAATGGGTTAGAACCCTAATCCAGTTAAATGTATGCATTCATATCTTAGTTAAAATGAACACCCTTGTGTTAGTTAACAAAACCATGAATAGATGATTATTAGACCATTAGGTAGCGCATAGTTAATGCTCATTAACCAAGGCTAATTCATGGTTAATTAATTATACTTTATTTTAATTAGGGTACTTATTTAAAGACCCTTGCTACAGCTGTCCTGATGCAGTGATTTTGGCTTACAGGATTCATCCTGCAAACTTGAATGAGTCACTGAACTGAATAAAAAAAATGTGATTACGATTATAAACTCTAAATTAGACTTTGGTCTCTTTTGAAATTACTTTTGGGCGGCTGAATGTCTCAAGAAAATAAACACTTGAGGAAGGGTACACATTGGTTCTGGAGAACTGCCAGACATATTTTGGAAGTCTTACTGAAGTTGAAAGAAATGTCTGAGAGTTACCCAACATAGAGGCTGCTCCCAGACGGACTGTCTCACATCCCCACGGACCTGTCTCACATCCCCCCAGACCTGTCTCACATCCTCCGAGACCAGTCTCACATCCTCCCAGACAGACAGTCTCACATCCCCCCAGACCTGTCTCACATCCCCCCAGACCAGTCTCACATCCTGCTAGACCAGTATAACTCCCTGGTAGACCAGTCTAACATCCTCTTAGACCAGTCTAACTCCCTCTAAGACCAGTCTAACATCCTCCCAGACCAGTGTCAAGTCCTCTAAGACCAGAGTCCCACATCCTTTAAGACCAGTCTAACATCCTCTAAGACCAGCGCCTCACGTCCTTTAAGACCAGAGTCCCACATCCTTTAAGACCAGAGCCTTGCGTCGTCTAAGACCAGAGTCCCACATCCTCTAAGACCAGAGCCTCACATCCTTTAAGACCAGAGCCTCCCGTCGTCTAAGACCAGAGTCTAGGCTCCTACGACCTATCCGGTTGCCAGTATTTCCCTGCCGATCATGATGCGTATTTCAGATTAACTAGGCTTCCAATATTTGCTGTGCAACTCTGAGGTCTCTTCTTCTATCCCTCTCTCTCTCTTTCTCTTCTGCCTCTCTCTTTTCTTATCTCTCTCTCTCTCTCTCTTTCTCTTCTGCCTCTCTCTTTTCTTATCTCTCTCTCTCTCTCTCTCTCTCTCTCTCTCTCTCTCTCTCTCTCTCTCTCTCTCTCTCTCTCT
>NC_079413.1:1637100-1664695 GCF_026213295.1 Gadus chalcogrammus | reverse complement strand
GAGGAGCGACGTTCCTCCACCCGCCCACCGTGAAGTTCGCCCGCAGCCTGTCGGTGCCCGGCCCCGACGACATCCCCCCCCCGCCCACCACCGCCCCCCCCGACCCCCCCTTCGCCTCGGCCCCCCCCCTGGGCTGGAGGGGCAAGTCCTCCCAGCAGCCCTCCGTCTCCCAGTCCACCGCCACCTCCGCCCACTACCAGCTCTGCTCCCAGTCCCAGTCCGTCCAGTTCACCCGGCCGGGGGGGCCCGGCCCCGGGGGCCAGCAGGACCACGCGGCCCCCCAGTACACCCACCCCCAGCCGGCCCCCCACCCCGCCCAGAGCCGGGCGGCCCCCCGGAAGGTGAGCTACCCCGGGGAGCCCGGCCTGCCCGCCGGGCTGGGGGGGGCGGCGGCAGCCAAGGCGGCGGGCCTGAGGCGGGGCTACAGCACGGCCGGCCCCCCCTTGGCCGCCGCGCCCCCCCCCCAGCAGCAGCAGCAGCAGGGGGTCCAGAGCCAGGCCCAGCGGGGTGACCGCGGCGCGGCACCGGGCCTGGCGGGGGTGCCTAAGGGGGGGCCGCGGAGGGGCAAGGTGCCCCTGGTGAAGCAGTCCAAGGTGGAGGACCTGCGGGCGGGGCAGGGCACCCTCCTGGGGGGCAAGGCGTCGCTGGAGAAGAGCTCCATCGCCATCCCCACCATCGTGGTGAAGGCGCCGTCCACCAGCAGCAGCGGCCGCAGCAGCCAGGGCAGCAGCATGGAGGCGGAGCCAGCGCCCCCGGGGGGGGAGGGGGAGGGCCCCGCGGCGTCCCAGCCCCCGGCGCCGCCCTCCACGCCGGCGCCCCCGCCCCCGTCCCTCCCCTCCATCCGGGCGCAGGACGGCCAGGACTTCACCAGCCAGTTCGGCGCCGCCATCGTGGGCGCGGCGCGGCGCGACCGCGAGCGCTTCCACGAGGCGCGGCGCCGCAGCGCCTCCTTCTTCATGTCGGTGGAGGACGAGGCGGGGCTGGACGCCGGTGGCGGCGGCGGCGGGGGGCGGGGCCAGGCGGCGGCCCAGGGGCTGCTCAGCCACCAGGGGGGGGAGGCGGCGGCCACGCGGCTGCGGCCGTCCAAGTCCATCGACGAGGGCATGTTCTCGGCGGAGAGCTTCGTCCACAGCACGCGCAGCATGCCGCCGGCCTTCGGCCTGCCCGAGTACGCCTCGCCCGCCCTGGACTACCAGCCCAAGTCGGTGCCCGCCGAGTTCTACGGCGCCGGGGGCCGGCAGCAGCAGGTGAACCCCGCCTCCACCACCACCTTCATCCACCCGCTGACGGGGAAGGTGCTGGACCCCTCGTCCCCCCTGGGGCTGGCGCTGGCGGCCCGCGAGCGCGCCCTGAAGGACGACAGCCGGCTGCGGCGCGGCGCGGCCGACCACCACTTCGCCCGCCAGATGTCCGGCGTCGGCGGGGGTTTCCCCTCGTCGTCGTCGGTGTCCTCGCAGCCCCCGCCCATCTCCACCGCCGCCGCCCAGTCCTCCGGCTCCTCCTACCTGGTCACCTCCTCCTCGCTGGCCGCCACCACGCCCACCGTGGGCCGGCCCCCGTCGCCCCGGATCCTGCGGGGCTCCGGCGGCGGCGGCGGGACGTGGGGCGCCGGGGACGACGGCGGCGGCGGCGCAGGAGGAGGAGGAGGAGGGGGGGGGGAGCGGGAGAGGGAGGGGGGCGGCGCCCGCGAGGGGCTCAGGGTGCGCTTCTCCGAGGACAAGACGGTCCACGCCCCCCACTACCAGGCCCCGCCCCCGCAGCTCTACGCGCCCTCCTACAAGGAGCGGGAGAGGGAGCGCTCCCGGGAGAGGGAGCGCGAGCGTTCCCGGGAGCGGGAGAGGGACATGTCCCGGGAGCGGGAGCGGGACAAGGAGCGGGAGGGGTACCTGCGGAGGGCGGAGCGCTCGGCGGCGAGCGTGTCGGCGGCGGAGGCGGCCAGCGCCCAGCAGGCGGCGCAGAGCCAGACGCCGCGGCGCCCGTCCTTCCTGCGCATGGAGAGCGAGGCGGGGCCCTACATGCTGTCCCTCACCCCGCCCTCCCCGCCGCCCGCCAGCACCCTGGGGCAGCCGGGGGGGGGCGGCGCCGGGTCGGGGGGCGCCGGGGGCGCCGGCGGCTCCGGCCTGATGGTCCTGCCCCCGCCGGCGCCGTCCGTCGACGCGGATGACGAGTTTGTGTTCGCCGACCCCCTCCCCCCGCCGCTGGAGTTCGCCAACAGCTTCGACCGGGGGCCGGGCGCCATGACGCGCTACGCCCAGCGGGGGGGGCCTGGCGGCCTGGCGGCGGCGCGGCAGCAGCAGCAGCAGCAGCACGCCGTGTCGGTGCCGGCCCCCCCGCCGCCCCCGCCCCCGCCGCCGCCGCCCCCCTCCCAGAGGGAGCCCCTGGCGGGGGGCTTCCACGCCCACACGCCGCTGCCCTCCCCCCAGGCCGGCGACTCGGCCACCTCCAGCCTGACGTCCTACGACAGCGAGGTGGCCAACCTCACGCAGTCGGGCCACTCCCCCTCCCAGACCTCCCCCAACCAGCCCCCGCCCTCCCCCTCCACCCTGCAGCCCGCCTCGGGGGCCCCGCCCCAGCCCTCCGTCTCCCCGCCGCCCCCCCCCCCGGGGTCCTTCCACCGCCCCTTCTCCGTGTCCCACCCCCACCACCTCTACAACAGCACCCACAGCGCCGGGCCGGGCCGCTCCTCGCCCACCCCCCCGCCCCACACCATCGCCCCCCCGCCGGCGTACCGGGGGCCCCTCACCCCCTCCTCCAGCGCCGCCACGCTGGCGGCCCTGCGGGGGGCCGTCTCCCCCTCCTCCCCCCACCCCACGACCGCTAGCTGTGCCTCCGCCCCCTCCTCCTCCTCCTCCTCCTCGCAGCTCCACCAGGACCGGACCCACAATGCACCGGGGGGGGGCGGGGGCGGGGCCCGGCGGCCCGGGGAGCGCCACCCCTCCCCCGTCTCCAAGGTGGGGGGTGGGGGGGAGGCGGCGCAGGAGGCGGTGGTTGACTCGGGCATCGAGGAGCTGGACAGCCGCAGCAGCTCGGACCACCACCTGGACAGCATCCTGGGCATGAGCGGGGTCAGGGGTCACGAGCGGGCCGGACGGACCCCCGCCGAGAATGAGCGAGGAGGAGGAGGAGGAGGAGGAGCAGGAGACCTACTGGACTCCTACATGAGCTACCTGGACGGGCAGACGTTCGAGATGCAGAACGCCACCGCCGCCACCGCCACCTACCCCAAGACCAACCGCTTCCGGGAGGGGGGCCGCATGGGCGACCTGCGGCGGCAGACCAGCACGGCCCCGCCCTCCTTCCACTCGCACCGCCGCCGCGAGGAGCAGCAGGAGGAGGAGGAGCTGGAGGAGGCCGACGCCGAGGAGGAGGACGGCCGGGGCCACGACGCGTACGGCCTCAGGGAGATGCAGAACCTGGGCCGGCCCACCTCGCCGTACTTCGACCGGCCCCGCACCCCCGAGATGAAGCCCCTGTGGGGGGACGGGCCGACGGCCGGGGAGGGCATGGGCATGGGCCAGGGCGGGCCGTACCACGACGGCAGGAAGATGTACCAGTCGGCCTCCAGTATGAAGCCCAGCATCCTGAACGAGCTGAGCAGCAAGCTGCAGCAGAGGAGCAAGGAGAGCTACCAAAGACCCCTGAGCCGACACAGGTAGGAAGGAAGGGGGGCCGGAGCCTGTCGTACGGGGTGGGAGTGTGTAGCCTCGCCAAGCCAGACCCTATCAGCCGAGCTCGTTAGGTCTGGAGAGTGGTGTGGTCGGTCTCGCCTACTCTGCAGCCGGTCAGATCACGTCATCCAGGGGACGTGTATCAGAGTGCTTGATTTAAGTCAAAACGTTTCACATTTTTTTCTTAATTTTTTACTTAAATTAAGTAAAAAAAAATATTTTGAAGCTTTATATATATTTTTTTAAAACGTTGAGCGTTTTTTTTTTTTGCTTAAATTAAGTAAAAAGTAAAACTTAAAGTATTACTTAAAACATCTTTTAACTAATTAAGTTAAGTAAAATCTGTATTTTTGAGTTTTTTTACCCAAAAAATCTTAAATTAAGATAAAATTATATTTTCGAGTTTTTACTTAAAATATGTCTTTAGTTTTAAGAAAAACAAGTTGCCACAAAGGGCACCTCCTGGTGGGGGGTGGGAGAGGGGGGTGGCGTTGGGGAGACTTTAATTAATTGAAGCGAGGGCAAAAGATCATCCGCAGTGTGCATAAAAGCAAAGCACAGGCGGAACAAACAATTACAAATGTCTGTGTGGCACACAAGTGCTGTAAACAAGCACTTAAGCACAAGCACAAACTACTGAGGCTGTTTAAACGGCCACCCACGCATTTGCACCCAAGTCGCACGTTAACCTAAACGGATGCTGCCCTGGCTCACGGTTCACCTGGCGATTCGTCCGGTGTCACACACCTCTGTGTGTTGATACGGCAACACAGCGACTCTAAGCACCATGGCGATGCATGGACGGGCCACACACTTCAAGAACGTCCATCAGTTGAACGGAAAACAAATCACGAATAGACACTTTGCTCTCTGAGTTGATGAGGCGACTGACAGCTACAAGGACTGTCTTTTAATAACTTAAGTGATCCATTGTGGCAGATGATTTTCCGGAAGGTTTTCCGTTGGGTGAATATGTTCCAATGCGCGACGAGCTTATTCCCAGTCCACCACTCTGCCTAGCAAGGCGTTCATTCGTTTAATTTGAAGGGTGTAATGTGGCTGTTTGAACATCATGCAGCAAACACAATTACCTTTACTAAGTGCTGGTCTGGGTGGTGGGTGCGGCAGTACTTGGCTCTACCAGAGGTAAACACAAAGAAAGCTGGGGGAACCACTGATCTGCATCCATCACGCACTGGAGTTCACTGATCAGTCGACTGAATGTTGCTCATAGCCCAGCCTAGCCCCTGGCGTCTAACTGGTTCTACACTAACATCTCGACGGGGTTCAGTGATCTACGTCGACTGAATGTTACTCAGAGTCCAGCTCCTTGTATGGAGCTGGTTTTAGATGTACACCTCGCTGGGGTTCAGTGATTAGTCGAGCTGGTTCTAGACATCGCCATGTTAACTGGAGGTGAGCTCGTGCGATCGAGACTGGCTTGGTGAGGCTACAGTATTAGCGCTTGTCGATTTGGGTCTGCTACACTTTCATAAGAGTAAGAACACGCACTGCTGGGCCATCTGTTCTTTGTGCACCTCTTGAGGAGGTTGTTCTGTGCAGGTGGGGATCTGTGCTGTCTGCATCGGGGGTTGAGAGTCTCTATGCTTTGCAAATCTGTCTTTTTTATGCTTCTTTTCCATGTGTCTGTCATCGAGCAGAAACAGGTAACATAACCACTAAACATTACAGACCACATCCACTTCAACCAGTTATTTAACAAGCACAATATTTTCCTGTTCGAGGATGGACTTCTATCCTATTCATTGTACCATATTGTACTGTATGGTTACGTCAATGATTATCACCCTCTCAGAATACTGATCTCTTTATCTTCATCCCTCTGTCTTATGTCGTAGCACGTCGTACCGTCATTGTGAACATTGTCACTGTACACTGCACTGCTCATTCTCACACATCGCATGTGTCATTATTATATATACCGTCGTATGAAAGAGAGTCATTGCAACGTATATATATCTTCTCCAGAAGGCATCGTTTCATTTTTCATACTCGGGCCTGTATTGTATGAGACTCGAGTTTCCGCGAGCATCTTGAGAACAGCTTTTGTTGACTGACTGTTGCGCGGCCTGGTGTTCTATTGATAGACGAGGTGGAGACAACACCTATCAACCACCATGCGTGGCAGCAGTTGCTAGGTAGCGCGCACACTGAAACCGTTTCTCCGTTATCTAGTCAGTGTATCCCTCCCCGTCTTGGATTAAAAACCGTCCCCAGGGAGTTATACTTGGGTAATGTCTTTGGATTAAGGCCATTGCAAACAGTAAGTCCGACCACATATCTGCAACAAAGAGGTCCATCTGTTCAAAGCACGTATCATTTTGGAGACGTTCCGATACCATTTTTCCTGACTGATACCAATTCCGATCCCTGAACTCGAGTATCAGCTGATACCGAGTGTATACCGATACAGCATCTAGCATTTTAACTACTAACAGCATTTGTTTTAATTGAAGGGTTCTCGTACGATGACAGCAATGTATAGTCGGTTCACTCACTGTCGACAACTCTTTTTTTCCGACCAGGATGATTTACATTTATAATCTATATTTATAGGTTTTCTTGTAGTTAAGCATCAATGCATCCATGTTTTCCGACTTGGTAGCTCGATCGCACGTAGGTCGGAGATGACGGATTTCGAATCCGACTTCCACCTCCGAACGTTAACGAACGCAGCATAACACTGCAGTGTTTGTGCTGTTCTCTGCCTGAGTAGTAAATGAGCTAGTCAGGTGATGGTTACTGTAGACCTGCGCGCTCACGATGCTGCTTTTCAGACCGTACCGGTATCGTAACAACTCTAGTATAAACCTCCCCCCCTTCCCCTCGCCGGATTCTGGCCACGCCCCCGTCTGCCTCGTGTTAACCCCCTCTCTCCCGTGACCTTCGACCTCCAGGTTCTCCGAAGACTCGGCCTCGGCCCTGAGCCCGCCCTCCACGCGCTCGCTCTCCCCCTCCCCCATCTCCCTGTCCCAGCCCGCCCTGTCCCCCTCCCCCACGGCCTCCTCCCAGTACCAGAACTGGGCGCGCTCCCCCTCGCCCCAGCCCGCGGCGCCGGCGCCCTCGCAGCCGCCCCGCTCCCAGTCCCCGCTGTCGCCCACCGCCTACGCGCCCTACCCCACCTCCCCCAAACACAGACCCGTGTACCGGACCAAAGCCCTGGAGTTCCAGTTCATCCCCAGCAGGGAGTCGCGCAAGGCCGACTCCCACATCATGCAGCGCCGCCGCGCGCCCAGCCCGCTCGTCTCGCCGTCGGAGCGGCCCAAGGCGGGGCCCCCGCGGCCCTCCTCCCTCCCCCTGCTCCCGACCACGCCCCTCTACAGCGCCCTGTACGACCTGCGCGGCGGCTCCGTCACGCCGCCGTCGCCCGGCAACCCCCTGGGCGACCCCTACTTCTCCCCGTCGCCGCCGCTGTTCGCCCCGTCCGGCGCGCCCCCGCCGCCCAACGCCGCCCTGGTGGTGTCGCGCTCACTCTCGCCCACCCACTTCCTGTCCGGGACGTCCTCGCCGCCGATGCACCCCCACCCCCCGCCCCCCTGCCTGAGCTACCCCCCCCTGCCCCCGCCCCCGCCCACCAAGCCCTTCGCCGCCAAGCCCCTCGCCTACTGGACCAAGTACGACGTGGCGGACTGGCTGGTGTACCTCAACCTGGCGGAGCATCGCGAGCGTTTCCTTGACAACGAGATCGACGGGACGCACCTGCCGTCGCTGACGAAGGAGGACTACCTGGACCTGGGGGTGACGCGTGTGGGCCACCGCATGAACATCGAGCGCGCCCTCAGGCGGGTGGTAGACAGGTACGACGGGCGGAGCGACATGTGCAGCCTACGACAGTAATTGGTTTTTCCTTATTAACATTTAACATTTTGTGATTTCTTCTTTTTTTTTTTTTTTAAAGTGCCGGTGAACCCAGATCGTGTTTTGGTCTGTTAGGGGTCTTGAACGTTGATGTCTGCGCCATTTTGTCACTGTTTCTGAAGTAGTACAGCGGTTTTGAAAAAGTGATACTGAGACACTCGTATCGTCATCATCAATCCTTTATTTAACCAGGTAAAAAAGAAAAAGAAAAAAGAGATTAAAATCTCTTTTACGAGAATGACCTGGCCAAGAAGGCAGCACCATGATAAAACAAACACAAACAATTGCCACATAAATTCTCACAAACCACACTCGGCACCAATCAATGTATAGTACAAGATTAGGGACACGACTATGTATGAACAATTAATAATAATAATAATAATAAAAATTTTTTTTTAAAAAAATCGAACCATAAGTTTCTATTTACACTCCTAGTACAACTATAAGGGTCTATTATAGTACAACTATATTGTTGCCCCTTATATACAGAACATCGCTTATAGGAGCGTTCCTGTTCAACGAATTGAGTATATAAGGTATAGTAAGAAAGTAATACAAATTTGGATCGAGCCGTAACCATGGGGACAACACCTCCCTGGAACTCTCGGCCAAAAACAAATGTATTTTAATCTCCGTGTTCTGATTTGAGCCGGGACAGAGGGTTCACCCACACTTTAAAGGCAATTTGTTTATCACATTATGGTCGTGGGGTCACCCCACATGTACACGCCACACCTCAATCTGTGTGTGTGTGTGTGTGTGTGTGCGTGTGTGTGTATGCGTGTACATGTGGGTGTTTGCGTGTTTTTTGTGTGTGTGATCATTTGTGTGCGTGTGTCTGTATGCTTATGTGTGTGTTTTTGTTTGCGCGTGTGTGTGTGTGTGTGTGTGTGTGCGTGTGTGTGCGTGTGCGTGTGTGTGTGTGTGCGTGCGTGCTCCCCTTCCTCCGCAGGATGTCCGGCAGCCCGTTCCCCATGTCCATCCTCTCCCCTCGGGACAGCCGGGCCGAGCGGCGGAGGGACGACGGGAGCCTGGGCTAGAGACCCCCAGACCCCCGCACCCCCAAGACCCACCACAGGGAGGACGGAGCGACGGGTGGAGGTCGGAGGTGAAGGGTGGAGGCACGGGGCGAGGGTGGTGGACCTGGGGTAGGGGGGGGGGGGGGAGCTGGGCAATGGGTGGGTGGGCGGCAAACCATATAGCATCATAATTACAACAAAGGAGGATAGCAGGCTAAATGAAGACCGTAGGTGCTGGCCCAAAGGTGGTGGTGCTGGCCCATGGTAACACGTAGAATCACACACACAAACACACATACGCACGTACGCACACACACACACACACACAAGCCGGGAAGACCCCCCCTCCCCATCCCGTCCGCAGTCAGAATAGTACAAGCTAGCTAAACCCAACCAAATACTGACGAGGAACCATCAGAAGGCAGCCTCCGTCGCTTAGCAACGGACGGGTGTGTCGTCACGGCAACAGAGGCGAGTCCACCAGTGACAGCGAAAGGGAAGAACTTCCAGCACCCTCATCCACAACCCCCACCCTCACCCAGCCCGATCCCCCCCACACCCCCCCCCCCCCCTACCCCTTCTCCCCTGGGCCATCTCCGTTCAGCTTTTAAGGAAACGGATCACAACCACCAACCCTGCTCTTTGAGTGTGAACGATGCCCCCGGTATGTGTGTGTGTGTTTGGGGGGGGGGGAGTCTCTGCCTCAGCCCTTGGGCCCGCCCGCTGTCTGAGAGTTGAACCAAGGACATGAAATCGGGGCTCGTGTTCTCTGACTCCTTTTTAACCGGACGAGAGACGACAGAGGACTCAGCGATTCATGACCCGACAGCGGTGAGACTTCCGGACCGAGAGGAGACGCGGTCAACGGGGAAAACGCAGCCTCGTGATTGGCCCAGGTGGAGGAGTGTGACTTGTATGCCTGGGTGTGATTGGTTGTCTGTTTTTACCTCACGACCGGCAGGGCGTGGCCCTGGTTGACTGGACTCCATGTATTTCTCTACAGCTCTTTAAGTCTTATAACGACATCTATACAGACTGGTCACTGTATTACAGATTTGTAGCAAAAATATAAGTGCCCAGACCATGAACATTGAATAGTTTAGACACAATAGGCCTACACACACACACAGATACACACATATATATAGACACATATATCCACACACGTGCATAAATGCCTACAAGAAGACTCACAGCTCACACACTTAAAGACACGTATCATACACACTTAACTATGTTTGAGTTAGAAATTATGGAAAACCTAATATACACATCCATATATATATATACACACACTATATGTTTGAATCAAAGAAGAGGCGGGTGTGATTTCAACTGTTTACTGAGGCCATCGGTGAGGACAGGAAGTAAACGTGGACCTGGAGAGAAGAGCGTTCGTTTGAAAAGAACAAAGACAGACTCTCTCTTCAGCGAAAGCCACACTTGCTGTGCCACCATTCAGACGTTCTCCTGCAGAGAGACGCAGGAACACTGACGAGGCGAGGGGGAGCGAAAGAGAAAAACTGCCATTTTCTGCTCTTTCCCGCCCATTCCCTCCTCAGACCCCGCCCTCCGTGCTCCTTCCAGAACAAACCGTCTCTCTCTCTACGGACACGAGCTCCCCCCCCCCCCCCCCCAAAGGACGGGCGCAGAGAGAGAGAGAGAGAGGAACAAACACTTTTCAGTTTTAATACTATGTTCTTACAACACTTTTTAAACTTTAAATGGGTCTGGAATACCGATATTGATATAAAGAGATTAATTGTTACTATTTAACATTACTGTCATCGTCCTTACTGTTACTATTGCTTCGGGGAGGGCGTGTCTAGAGCACCGAGCGTCTCCCAGACTGTTGCCTCGACGTGTGGGAACACACGGACGCAGAACGGGGCGACTGTGAGACGTTATGGTTTCCATTTTTCGAGGAAGGCGTGTGGTCTTGTGCGGCTGTGTCCTTCCGACGTACGCCTCTGCGTGTGAAGCTCAAGGCGAGCGGTACGGTTCACCTGACGCAGCAGCACACGTTGTGATCCACATATCTATGCTTGGTGCCAACAATGCTTTAACCCATGTAGGACGACCGGGTAGTGATGGAGAGGGTGTGAGGAGGAAGGGGATCCGGTCAGAGCTCTGTCTTGAGAGAGGACGGAGGCGACCGGGGAGGTGAATTTCACACGACTTTTCGTTTCCGAGATATGCAGAGGGTGTAACATGTAGCAGTTGTGACGCTATTCAATATTCACACCACGGCCGTGTGTTGATCTCTGTGACTCGACTTTTTCATTAGAGGATTGGAAATGAAAACGATTAGACTCCCATCGCATTGAGTTTTATTATGCAGAATATCTTTGTACCCCCCCCCCCCCCCCGCAATCCGTGTCTTTAGTTCCTCCACCATTTGCATTC
Organism: Gadus chalcogrammus; assembly: GCF_026213295.1. Lineage (NCBI taxonomy): Eukaryota > Metazoa > Chordata > Actinopteri > Gadiformes > Gadidae > Gadus > Gadus chalcogrammus. The sequence continues at coordinate 1,653,720 of NC_079413.1, read as the reverse complement.
TGCCGTCTCCTAGTCTCCCCGTCCGGCATTCCTCTCAGTGTGTGAGATCAAATATAAGGGCTCTCTCATGACCTACCTTAAACAACGCTTCACCTCTCATGCTTGCCTGTGGAGGCCTCCTCATGTGTTTTATATCAGGGCGTCGATGGGGGAGGGAGGGAGGAATGGGGGAGGGTCGCGGCCGCCCCCATCCTCACCCCCCCCCCCCCCTGCAGAGGCAGACCACCGCATCGTTTCTACATCCGTTTGCGTACTGTGCGCGTGCTCACAAGCCATTGATCAACGATCAGAGATTATATATAACAGGTATATCTATTTTTCTGTGGCTGTAAAAGGCCGGTAGTCTAGGAGAGATACATATTGAAATGCGATTTGTCTAGCAATAAGGACGATGAAAGTAATGGTCATCCTAATTATGGTTTTAAGATGTGAAAAATGTCTCAAAAGTTCTACAGAATCTCTGTCTTCCAAATGTTTGACATGAAAATGGTTTCGATGTGTTTGTTATTTAACTGCTCCGCCTTCTATACAGTTTGACCTAGTTTTGTTTTCAATCTATTCCCTTTCCCTTCGTTGAACAGACAGTGTCGATAACAACCCCACAGTATTCAAACATCCTCTGGTCCAAATCTGTTGTTGCAGAGATGAGCCTTTAAGTTTATTAATATCTCGGCTATTAATAACTTAATTGCTTATAGCGAGAACTGACATTTTTCGCCCTTATTGCTTGTCCCAATGATCATTGTAACCCTAGGCAACACGTATTACATGCTTAAAGGGTTAATATTGTAAAATGTGTTGCACCTGGGGCTTGTTATATCCAACTACCTGTTGGCTGGATTGAGGCCAGGTTAAAGGGCCGGTTTCCCCAAGTGAGAAAATAAATGACTTTCTATATTGAAGTCCTTACACTTGATTTGATGGGGAAAAGAAATGAAAAAAAATCCTGTTTTTGTATCGCTACCCCTCAATCTTGGGTACCTTGTGAGGAGAACTAATAGGCAGCCCCTTTGTTGCTAGAAATATTCCAGATCGGTCTCACTGTATAGAAAGCACTTAATTTATTTTAAGAGGTCTTTTAAAGATATGAACTGATAAAGGTATAACGGAATATATGTATGTGATATACATATGCGCACATTCATATAAACAAATTTCAAATGTTTTAAGAGATTAAATTGTTAGAATTATAATAAAGATGAAGAAACAAGTCATCACCATCTATTCAATCCTGCTGAAATGTGTCAAGAAGCAAATTTGAAAATAGTGTCTAGTGGTATAACAATGTATAGCGTTATCATTCCTACATTTTCAGCCTGGGTTTCTTTCAGCCGAACTTTACACACAGGATCCTTGCAAACCATGTTCCCTACACAATTGAACTGTCTTGCTAAATCGGAATCATCCAGATATTCCCAGACGTTCAGAAACATTTCAGCAAAACTGAGTGTTTCTGTAGTGTAGCTGAATATTCAGTTCATATTACACTGAATTATTTTTTTATGATGTAATCTTCATTGATTTCGACCAAATAATAGCTCGTAAACATTCGATAATGCCCTCACGGAAGCCAACCGTTCATAGCCCAAATAAAATTATGGCAAATGATTTTTAATTAGTTCAAACTTCAATTGATAATTCATAATCTGACATGACAGAATCTTGGTTACTTTGAGATTCAGCATAACTAAAAGCTAATCAAACTTCAACGTAAAACAGACCTCAGAACTTTGTTCTTCCCCTATATGTTGCTGAAAGGTATTAAGGAACCAAACAGCGACCGTCAGTGAAAGTTATTATGTATGGCAACCTGATGGCTGTCCGGCGCTACAGAAGAAGCATGGACAGCTTGGGTAGGTGCCTGCATTGATTGCTTTTTCATTTCAGCAGATTGATATTTTAATTGTGTTTGAGCAGAGATTTTATTGTCTAGGCCTGCGTATTGTCTGACATTAGTCAAGACAACAATGCTCTGTGCGTAACCCTTTATGGTCAATGGAGGAGAGATGTAATTAAATAATTGTAAGTTTCTAAATATTACTCAAGTGTTGATAGAAATACATTGCCCCTCCCGTAATAAAAGACACATTAGTTACAAAGATAGTTTTATTTAAAGAAATATTGGCATTATTTGGATAAACAAAATACGCGATATTATTTGGATGTACTTTCAGCGATCACTCACTAGATGGCGCCATTGAGGAAGATACAGCATCTGCAAGCACAAGACATGGATCAGAACAAGAAGTATGACCGTGCAAAAGCGGACAATCTGCATGTAATTTCCATCAGGCCCTGCCTTGTCAGGGGCAGGGCGGCACGTTATCCTCAGATTAAATCAGAGCCCAGTGCAAAGACATCACAAGAAACTGCAGGGCCTTCTAACATGCCTGCAAATGAAGGAATCTGGAGCATCACGAGTACTGACCTGATGTTTACAGTCAGCTCATGGCACTAGGTCACACGTCCTGCAAGACGAAGAAAAAGCACGTTAATAATCATCCATGAGGTACGTAAGGCCAAGTCACTGCATCCATGTTATCCTCAGTCTCTGGATTGTCAAGTCCAGAGAGGCACGCTATCCACAGAGTTTCAGAGCCCAGTGCAAAGACATCATAAGAAAATAATAATATAAGCTTACTCCCGTAAAACCAAACATTCATACTAACCTCAGAGATCCTTGGTGGCCTGATCCACTTCCTGCAAGACAAGGAGAAGGTCGGCGTGTTAGTGAGATGCCATGAGGCGCCACTAGGCTAGGCTAACACCTGTAGCTAGTCTCCTCAGTCTCCGGATTGTCAAGTCCAGAGAGGCACGTTATCCACATGGTTTCAGAGCCCAGTGCAAAGACATCACAGGAGAGGGCCCATGCATTGATGGACGTTGTAAAGTAGAGTTGGTCTACAGGAGAAGATGGCTTGGAAATAGTCCAACACGTGGCTATCAGATGTAGCTACCTAGCTAGAATGATGCTAACGTTAGCCGGTCACATGTGCAGTTAACTGGTCCAGAATCCATAATACAGCTCAATAAATAATTGATAAGCATGTCATTGACAATATTCTTAACATGATTATCAAACAAAACGATAATTAAAGGAACTCTCGCGGTAGATGGTTGAGAGGGAGCTTGATGCTTACCAACTAGACACATTCCTGGATGACGAGACAACGATGCCGGGCGGGATGGCGCTTTATATACGTCTCTCACGAAGGACCCAAGATAGGACCCGTATATGTGCCTCTCTAAAAATAACATGCGTGGTAGAAATGGTAAACTTTATTTGAATATAACTAAAAACATAGGGGGAAAATACCTTGCGTGCATGATACATTAATAGTAAAAAAAACAATACAAACAACGACAGTTAGTACAATCTGCCGAGGGCCTATATATAGGTCTCACAAATGCACATTTGAGACTCGGTTACGGGCTGTGCCCTGCAATGCGATGTGAGAAGAACAAACAAAAGCAAACTGTTGTTCTGGGCAGTTCACAGAGGCCTGGGTGTGGACAGTGCAGCACCTGTCTGGTTATTAGATGACATGTCTTGGCAAGAGCCTGGCAATTACAACATAACTTTGGTTGTATGTCACTGGCAGCAGATGTGCTGTATGCACGGCTACTGTTGAGGAGTCCTCTACTTCAAATTACACTCACAGACACACAGACACCCACAGACTCACATAAATCTGGACGGTTCTGCCAGCTATGGCATGTGGGCCTGCCAATCTAGTCTGGATGCGGTGGTGTGTGTGTGTGTGTGTGTGTGTGTGTGTGTGTGTGTGTGTGTGTGTGTGTGTGTGTGTGTGTGTGTGTGTGTGTGTGTGTGTGTGGTTTGTCTCTTCTTATCTCCTCTAAGTACTCATTGTGGTCCAACAGAAGTGTGTCAATATCCGGGCAAATGTAATCAAAAGCGATCAAACAAAGCTTGAGTGAGTGAATGAGAGACGGAGAGGGAGAATGAGAGAGGGAACAATGGTTTGGGAGCAGTTGTAAAGCTCAAACAGGGGGGGGGAAGGACTGTTTCCTACAGCTGTTTTCAACAGGAGGAGGGGGCAGCGAGAGAGAGGGGGAGGGAGGGAGAGAGGGAGAGACCGAGGGAGGGAGGGAGGGAGGGAGGGAGGGAGGGAGAAAAACCAGCTCATCTCACACACACAGAGGGCCAGAGAAAGGGGACGAGCAGGGGAGCGTTGGGGCTAGTGGAAAACTAGAAAGCCCGACTGAGAGGAGTGAGGATAGGAGGGGAGAGGTGGCTCGGGGAGAGGCTCTGGGAATAGGAAAACTGAGCAGGAAGGAGGGCGGAAAACTGTGGACTAAGGGCGCTCCGAAGAACCGAACCCAGAGGAGTGGAAGGTAAGAGAAGACCGTCTGCTGGTTGTCCTTAAGTCCCCCGTCCGAGTACTGAAGCTCGAGGATCACTTTTTGGCTCTTTGGCTGATGGCTTTGTATCTCGTCTGTGTTGTTGGCGCACGTTGAGCTATGCAAGACAGTGGAAGCAGATATGGGAGAAGGGGGGGTGAGGGAGGTTGTATGGTTGTGTGTGTGTGTGTGCATGTGTGAGGGTTTGTGTGTGTGTGGCTGTGTTCATGAATGTGCGTGTCTGTCTGTGTGTGATTGTGTTTGTGTGTGGCTGTGTGTGTGCATGTGTGTTTGCAGGTCGGTCTGTGCGTGTGCATGTATGTGCCTGTTTCTGTGTGTGTCTGTGCGTGTGTAGCTGTGTGTATGTGCATGTGTGTTTGCACGGCTGTGTGTGTCTGCGTGTGTAGCTGTGTGTATGTGCATGTGTGTTTGCACGGCTGTGTGCACTTATGTGTGTGTGTGTGTGGCTGTGCGACAGGCCATCTCAGGCAAAGGGTGGATGAGTTGTCAAAGTTTCAGATCGCCTTTCATGATTCAATTGAATCTCGCTGAAGCTGCCCTTTATTTTATTATGCTAACAGCCACTCTTTATGAAGACCTTTATATATCGGTTAATCGATTTGGATTTTGGATCTGGACAGCTATATATTCCCATGGTAGAGAATACATGGTTCCGAAAGAGGAACACTCCATGTCATTGAAGATCCTATTAGTGATGTTATTAATCAGACATCGACCGATAATCGCCCCTTCACAGAGTGGTTGAGTTGATAATGACTCAGTGAAATGTATATATTAGTTTTGTTAGCCCTTTCCAGGTTCAGTGGAGCACAGGACCTGTAAGGAAGCAGCACTGGTCATTGTAGAGATAGCAAATGGTTTCCATATATGTTTGGGGATAACATAAGAGTGGTCTTTCCCACAGTGCTCTTTGTTAAAGACCCCCCCCCCTAACCCCCCGGGGGCAGTCAGTAACTAGATGGACAGGAAGTCACAGTCAAGAGGTTAGGAGGGAAGTGATTCATTAGGGCTCTCTGACCCCTGCTGAGAGAGAGAGAGAGAGAGAGAGAGAGAGAGAGAGAGAGAGAGAGAGAGAGAGAGAGAGAGAGAGAGAGAGAGAGAGAGAGAGAGAGAGAGAGAGAGAGAGAGAGAGAGAGAGAGGGCGAGAGAGAGAGAGGGCGAGAGAGAGAGAGAGAGAGAGAGAGAGAGAGAGGACAACCACTATCTTCAGGGGGAGAAGAGAGAAGAAGAGAGGGTAAGGGGGGGATTTGATTGAGAAAGGGAGATAGAGAAGGGAACAGAAGGAGCATGATATTATAGTGTGGCCGTTAGTATAACCCCCCCCCCCCCCCCCCCGCAGATGCAGGGAGAGGCAGCAAGGAGAGGACCTGTGTAGCGCTCCTAGCCGACCATGTGATTTCCTATAAACAGAGTTCTCCAATCTAATTTTGCGCCTGACGGAACCGTATAAAAGGGTTGTGTATGTGTGTGGTTGTGTGTATTTTTCGTGTGTGTCTGTGTATGTGTGTCTCTGTGTTTCTTCCCCAGACCACCATGGGTCTTGTGATGAAATCTAGTGATCTTTTACTTCATGCCTCCACAGAGAGGGGGTGTGTGTGTGTGTGTGTGTGTGTGTGTGTGTGTGTGTGTGTGTGTGTGCGTGTGCGTGTGCGTGTGTGCGTGTGCAGTCTGGGCCTCCATCCTCTAAAGCCGGAACATGTGACTGCATGTATGTTGTGAGTTTAGCACAACCTGTGCATTGTGACATACAGACATACTTCCATTGTTTGGTCTTTCCTCAAGTGTTTTGGTTTGAGAGAGAGAGAGAGAGAGAGAGAGAGAGAGAGAGAGAGAGAGAGAGAGAGAGAGAGAGAGAGAGAGAGAGAGAGAGAGAGAGAGAGAGAGAGAGAGAGAGAGAGAGAGAGAGAGAGAGAGACCGAGAGAGAGAGAGACCGAGAGAGAGAGAGACCGAGAGAGACCGAGAGAGATATGGGAAGTGGGAATAAGCCCCACTAGTGAGGGGAGATGAGGGCAGTGCGATGGGATGATACAACCTTTACCCCCCTGTTTATATTTAGATAGCTCAAGTTCCCAAGCGAGGAACGCTGGTGGGAGAGTTCCTTCGCCCCTGCTGATGTATTCACAGCTTGGAGCGAGCCCAAAGACTGCTCCATGTACCGCATTGCCGTACCATATTAGAAGCTCCTATGGTTGTGAAATGCAATCCTTTGATGATATACATCTCTGATCGCCTGGTGGTGAATGCTAATTCAGTGGCAGGTGGACACCCGTTTAATTCCAATCAAAATGTGAAACAGTCGTTCTGTTTAACGCTGTCGCTACCATTGTCTCATGTGTTTGTGATGGAGGATGACTTTAATGAAATGTTTTCTGACCACGATTACGTTCATCACCCAGGAAGGAAGATGTCAGCGATTACGTCGGAGAATGGCCTGGAAGACGCACACAGCAAAAGTTTCTGGGTGGTAAGTTGAGTGAGTGTGTGTGTGCGTGTGTTTGCGTGCGTGCGTGCGTTTGTCGAGGGAGGGTGTATGTGTTTACATACACATGTCTCTGTCCCACAGATGATCAGATGTACAATCGAGGGCCCAGGCCTTAGTCGTCTCACTAAGACGAGCTGACATTGTCCGGGCCAAAACAGACAAAACATCTTTAGTGTTCAGCCTCATCATCTCTCTGAGTACAAGGCCACACGCTCCTATCTTGTGATGTTCAGCTCTTATGGGAAACATGCAAAGCATGAAGCCACACTCTCTGACCTTAGCATGAGTCAAGTTTCACAAAGTAGCAGGCCGCCGGGATAACAGTTAGGTTAAGTTAAGTAAGGCTTCTGGGGAGATCAGGAGAAATCATTACAGAAGCTGGAACTTTCTATCAGGACGATTCTGGTTTAAGTCTATCCACATGTGCTGAAGTAATGTACATCCACATGCTAAAGTGGTTAACATTGACATGTGCTGAAGTGATGTTTTTAAATGAATAAAAATAAGTTAGCATGTCAAATGTGGCTCATGTTAATCTTATACAAAGTGGATAACAGCTCGGCTTAATTTAATAATAAGCATGTCCCGCTTCTGCATGCATCGTTCTCAAAGAAATGTAGATACTAAAGATTAAACTCAGATTCAACTCAACAATTGGCTTTGGTTAAGTCATATTTCCTCTTGATGAATTTACTACCATTGTTGTTGTTTTAAGGACACACCTTTCTTCTTTCCTTAGTGGTCAATGCCAGAGAAGATAACAGTGTTTAGCCGTGGCTAGGCGAGCAGTCTATATTTCAAACGTGTTTTCAATATACCTCTCCATAAATACAAGTTTTTGATCAATCAAAATAATGAGCATTAGTCTGGATGACAAAATAAATCAATTGCTGAAGTAAAAACCATGTTGATGGTGGCTCCATATGGGACTCGAACCATTGAGATGTTTACCTCAGGATAGACTCCCATCGAACACCATTGCCAAGTAAAATAATCTGTGAATATTTGGGTCTACTACACATATTCGGAAAATGGAAGGTAATGCTCTGCTTGCTTACGATAAATACTTCAAACCCTAACCCTCCCGAAAACGTACAAATAAATCCCCTGAAGTTTGTGGCTACAAACATAGCCGCGAAAATCTTTGTTATTTTCCATCTCCTTCCGTTTCCATTTCGTACATATGCCTTTTTATGGGCTGCAGCACAATAAAAGTACAGACTGTTAGCATCTGAGCAGAAGGCAAGCACTCGAATACCTCAGGTTTGTGTACTTTGCAACTCTGACATTTCTCCCCATAACGGCTGTAACTCTTAACCATTTCCAATGGGGTTTGAATGGACTTGAGATCAAAATCTGAGATCAAAATCTCAATGGGCTCGAGTTCCACACGAGACAAGGACGATGGCAGCTCTGTCTCTATAACCGCGTAAGAACAGTCCATTCTGGTTCATAGTCCCTCCAAACGGTGGTGACAACGTCTGTGTTTATCACGGCCACATGAGTTCACCTCAATGCAAACATTTATCTCCCTCCTATGTTTTTGTACTAAACTACCACTTCAGCGCGCCTTGGTCTGCCTGCTCTCGGTTTTATCGCTCCCGGTCCTGTCGTTTGGCAGAGTGCTGGGTCTACTGGATATCAATATCCCAGGCTGAGACTTGATTATGATGCAGAGGTGTGCTCCTCTTTCAGGGCCTGGTGAGGCCACCGTCGTAAAAGCAGAGCGCTGTGCAGTTGTGTAACGGCTGTGATTCTGTGGTCCTGAGATTAGGAGGGAGATATGGAGACTTTTAGAGCACTTTTGTAGCCGGAAGGTTGCTAGTTTGATCCCCGGCACCTCCTAGCTGAGCAAAGGTGTCCCTGAGCCTCTCGCCTCTTCCTGACTGCTCCTGACGAGCTGGCTGTCGCCTTGCATGGTTGACACTGCCGTCAGAGAGAAAGTAAGTCGTTTTGGATAAAAGTGTCTTCTAAATGCCCTAAATGTACATGTTGTGGTCACAAGTTTAACGAAAAAGACCAGGGTCACATCCATGAGGAAACTTGCCAATTATGAAAAGGTCTTTCATTCTTTCTTTTTACTTTTAACAAGACCTACTGCCGGGTCTCTTTGATGCTGCGCTAGGCTGCCTAGGCAGATTGTGCCGGAGCAGATGTGTGTTGGGCCCTGTGATTGGCTCGAGGAGGATCTGCAGCCGTGAAGTTGGCCCCTCTGTGAATTCCTCAGCTGGTTTTGTTTAATCGGGGGACGATTGAGAAGTGCCAGGACGAACTACAACAGAAAGACGGAGCGCAGGAAGGAGAGAGGGGGAAAGATTAAGATTTTACGTGCGTTTAGGTATATGTGAGAGCTGCGTATGAAAGTGCACTTTGCAGTCCATATGTTTTATAACCTATAAATCAGTTTTACCGACAGTGTTTAAGGAAAACACCTTTTGACACACTTAATTAGCGGTTAGTTGTAACAAACGACGAGAATACTTTTGTAAACGTTGACGCATAAAATTAGTTATGGGATAGAGCTGCTTTTAAGAGAGCTACATCTAGCCATTGCCGCGCTCTGCTCAAACGCTTTCTGCAGCTTGTAAACGTGTCCTTCAGAGAGAGAGAGAGAGAGAGACACAGAGTGAGTGAGTTTGGGTTTTGTTGTATTATGTGGCGCCTGCCAGGAAAAATGGAGCGAGATCTTCCAAACTCCACATCCACAAACAAAGCATGTGTCATTGCACTCAGCAGCTGGGCCGTGCCCGTCTCTGGTGTTCCCAAGGCCCCCGAGCCCCTCCACTGGGCCGCCCCAGTGGGTACGGGCCCTGACCACGCCGGGCCCGGCCTGGTCTGTGAGGAACTGAGCCACAGAGGAACCCAACGCCCTGCGTGACACGACCAGCCAGCCACAGGGGATTTCTCCTTCTTTAAAGAGCGGTTCATACAAAACAAAACCTCTTTATCCACGATGAAAGGGCCCCTTTACTAAAGCAGTGATTTTGAACGTCCACATTTGTTTGCCGCTGAGGAGGCGAAGCGCGTTCGCTCGACTTGAGTCTAAATCGCTGACGCAAATTGTGTTGGGGCCCTGATTAAATGTAGCCATTCAGGATTCAATATGCAGATTCGTTCGGATGAGTTGGCAGCTCCACTTCACGGGGCTTGGAGTTGAAAACGAGGTCGGTCACAGATTCATACGTCCTTCTTAGAGCCACTAAACGGAGAGAGAAGGAGCGTTAGGTGATTTAAAAACATTTGGGGAAACACGACCCAACGACCCAAGCGACCCCAGGCTTATTCACACTGGACAGCACTTCTCACACTTGTTATTTTTGTGTGTCCTGTGTGTTTCCTGTGTGTGTGTGCGTGTCTGAGTGTGTCTGCCTGTTTGTGTCTGTATGTATGTGCCTGTGTGTGTGTCTCTGTCTGTACATGTGTGTTTCTTTCCGTGTGTGTGTGTGTGTGTGTGTGTGCCTCTTTCTGTCTGTATGTATGTCCCTGTCTGTGTCTGTTTGTGTGTGTCTGCTAACTGCCCTAAATGTAAATGTGTGTGTGGGTCTATTTCTGTATGTGTGTGTGTGTGTGTGTGTGTGTGTGTGTGTGTGTGTGTGTGTGTGTGTGTGTGTGTGTGTGTGTGTGTGTGTGTGACTCTCTTTCTGTGTGTGTGTCCTTCCAGCCTGGGAACTACCAGCGTACGGTCAAGCGGACGGAGGACTCCTTCCAGGCGTGTAATGACATCGTGGCGTGCTTCCAGGAGAGGGCCCGTGTGGAGCGCCAGTACGCCCAGCAACTCGCCGAGTGGAGCAACAAGTGGAAGCCCCTGGTGGAGACCAGTGAGTACTGCGGCCCCGCCAACATCTCCCAAAAAGGGGCCGAATGCGACCGTGAGCGCTGGCATTCCTGCGCTGTTGTGTTCCCGAATCGAGAGGAGGAGAGAGGAGGGCCGAGTTCCAAATCTCTCACTTTTTCACTCATTCCCTCACTCATTCACTCATTCCTCACGTGCACTTCAAAATGGTACTTTCACTTGGCATTGTGTAGCATCTTATCCGAGCTATCTCTGTTGTGCACGGGGAACGGGTTAACCAAGTGATTGTTAGTGCTTGGCACTTGGGTCTATGAACATTCTGATTGTACCGACAGCGATATATTGTTGTTTCTTTCTTCTGACAAATGTACTTATTGTCAGTCGCTCTGGTTGAAAGCGTCTGATAAAGGCCCTCAATGTTAATGTGAATTCCCGGATTCTTATTAAGTGACCAGTCTTTTTTTTAAGTCCTCTGTTTAGGGAGTGAGTGAGGTAGGGAGGGAGGCATTGGAGGAATTGGCAAGCGAATGATGCGGCGCCCTGATGTTTATTCGTCGCACAACCCCAGTGTTTGATGTTGAAGATGAGTCAGAGGAAAATGAAGGGGGGGGGGGGGGGGGGGGGAGGTAGAGTCAAAACGATTTATAGAGAAAGGTTCCCTGGATGGATTGACTCAGGGGCCGTTTCATCCTGAGGAACATTTAAACATCACATCTTTTTAACGGAGTGAATATCGGCAGTAGAAAAAGTATCATCAGTAAAATCCATGACCCAACACTGTTTTAAACATTATGCCTCAAAATAAAAATCTCTAACCATATTCCTTAACTAATGTCGTGCCTCTGTAACTATATCGCCAACCGAGTATCTGACCGATGCTGCTGCGAACATAAATCTGAGTTCATCCATTCATGTTAGCTAGGCCCTAGACTGCTGACAGGACTCCTTGGGGGGTGAATTACGGGTATTTACATATCTGTTCCCCTCAGGCCACTTAGATAGTAAAACATAAACCGTTGGCCTCCTACTTTATGTTCACAGCTTAATTTGTCAACGGTTAAGCGATAAACAAACCGGTAGTCCTGCAGATCCCTTCCATGTTTGGAGAATCCGGTCCATGGCTTGAGTCCTTGGCTCTGGTCAGACCGGTGCACTTGCGCATGTGTGTGCGTTCATTCCTCTGTGTGCGTGTTCCCACGTGTGCCTTGTGTGTCTGTGTGTGTGCGTGCATATCTCTGTGTGCGTGTTCCCACGTGTGCCTTGTGTGTCTGTGTGTGTGCGTGCATGTCTCTGTGTGTGTGTTCACACGTGTGCCTTATGTGTGTGCGCCCGTGTTTATTGTGTGTGTGTGTGTGTGTGTGCGCCCGTCTTAATTGTGTGTGTGTGTGTGTGTGTGTGTGTGTGTGTGTGCATTGTGTGTGTCCGCCCATGTTGTTTATTGTGTGTGTGTTTGTGTTTATTCTGTGTGTGTGTGTGCGCCTGTGCTTATTGTGTGTATGCATTGTGTGTGTGTGTTTATTCTGTGTGTGTGTGCGTTTGTGCTTATTCTGTGAGTGCATTGTGTGTGTGTGCGCCCGTGTTGTTTATTGTGTGTGTGTGTGTGTGTGTGTGTGTGTGTGTGTGTGTGTGTGTGTGTTCAGGCCCGCTCTACGGCTCCCTGCTGAAGGCGTGGAAGTGCTTCCTCTCCTCTGCGGACCGCCTGGCCTCCTACCACTCCTCCATGTGCCGCTCGCTGGTGGCGGAGGACGGCGACCGCGTGCGCAGCTGGCAGAAGGAGAGCTTCCACAAGAAGTTCTTCGGAGGCTTCAAGGAGTCCCAGGACTTCGGCACCGGCTTCGCACGCGCTCAGAAGCCCTGGGCCAAGCGGCTTAAGAAGGTAAGGCCCCAGGCAAAGCGGCTTAAGAAGGTAAGGCCCTGGGCCAAGTGGCTTAAGAAGGTAGGGCCCTGGGCCAAGCAGCTTAAGAAGGTTAGGCCCTAGGCCAAGTGGCTTAAGAAGGTAAGGCCCTAGGCCAAGCGGCTTAAAAAGGTAAGGACCTAGGCCAAGTGGCTTAAGAAGGTAAGGCCCTAGGCCAAGTGGCTTAAGAAGGTAAGGCCCTAGGCCAAGCGGCTTAAGAAGGTAAGGCCCTGGGCCAAGCAGCTTAAGAAGGTAAGGCCCCAGGCCAAGTGGCTTAAGAAGGTAAGGCCCTAGGCCAAGCGGCTTAAGAAGGTAAGGCCCTGGGCCAAGCAGCTTAAGAAGGTAAGGCCCTCGGCCAAGTGGCTTAAGAAGGTAAGGCCCCAGGCCAAGTGGCTTAAGAAGGTAGGGCCCTAGGCCAAGTGGCTTAAGAAGGTAAGGCCCTAGGCCAAGCGGCTTAAGAAGGTAAGGCCCCAGGCCAAGTGGCTTAAGAAGGTAGGGCCCTAGGCCAAGTGGCTTAAGAAGGTAAGGCCCTAGGCCAAGCGGCTTAAGAAGGTAGGGCCCTGGGCCAAGTGGCTTAAGAAGGTAAGGCCCTAGGCCAAGCGGCTTAAGAAGGTAGGGATCGTTTCCATGCCGACTCCAACCATGAGTTAATAAAGAAAATTAATTGATTATTTTATAAAATAAATTATATTTTATTTGGGTTAGATGTTTGTCAAAAAGATGCATTTATTTATTTCGGCAGATTTTCCAAATCTTTTATTTCAGGGGACTTTTATTCCATAATTCAATGTTCATTTATTTCAGGGGACTTTTACGTCCTCGTGCCAGATTTATTCGGCAATCAGGAAATACAAGTCTGACTAGTTGCGTGCGAGGTGTCCCTGATCAAGACACCCCACCCTAACTGCTCCTGACGAGCTTTGTGGTTGACTCCGCCGTCGGTGTGTGAATGTGTGCATGAACGGGTGAATGTGGGGCAGTATTGTAAAGTGCTTTGAGTTGCCACTGTTTAGGAAAGAGTTGTATAAATGCAGTCTATTTAGCATTTTGCATCGATTAAAACCCCCCAATGTGCTGAAAGATAATCCAGTTGTGTGCCCTGGATCTCTCATGTTTGAAGTTTTCTTGCCTATTATACTGTTGCGTTGTTGTTTTGGTTGTTGCACTATTTTGTTATGTTGTTGTCGGTGAGTGTGTGTGGGGGGGGGCTGTGTTTGTTGTGTTTTAACTGCAGCATGAGCAGCGGGAGTCCAAAACAAATTTCCCCGTGGGACAATAAAGTTATATTGACTTGAAGTGAAGTCCAGTGAGCTGGTGCATTCGGCTCTTTCACGCCTTGCACATCGGCACTGGTGGTGTGTGCGTGCAGGCGTGTGCGCATGTGTGTGTGTTTGTGTGTGTGTGCGAGTGTGTAAATGTGTGTGCGGGTGTTTTCTGTGGCCCAATGTGCTTTGACTTCACGACCCTAAATATTCAGAAATTGCATTAAATCCTAAAGATAGGATTTATCCGAGGTTAGGGTTTCAGGGTCTCCCACGGTAACGTAATGTCCGGGCCAGTCAGGAAGAATTTCACACCTCACTTTGACGAACACGGAGAAGCAGTGAGATCTAGCGGTAGCTTGTCGCTATCGATAGCGAGCTAATATACTACACCCTCGTCAGAGCAGTTTCAGTGGAAATGACTCATGCTGCACGCAACGAGTTCCAATACTGTATTAGTGGTTGAATGACTAATGATTTGATTAGACCACGACCCTTTCAAGAAGTGGAAACTGGTGTATAGTTGCTGACTGAGTGCCTCCTGAGACAGGCTTGTTCTCTGAGTAATGGCTTAATCGCAGAAGTCCTGGAGGCAGTGAGTACGTGGTCAGGGACGAGTGAGGAGTTTGTAACGTCAAGCACATACGGCCCCGGCACGGGAACCCATTTAGGGTCAATTAGGAGGATTTCAAATAGTTAAATGAGGAAATATGGCTATGAAATAAATCCCGAAAATAGTTTAACGACGCGATAAATACATACGTTTCAAATAAATACATAAATTAGTTAATAAAGTTTAAATATAAATAATTATATTTTGCTTTTAAAGGATGTTTTTCAAAGGGCTGCATTAATTTATTTCAGGGGATTTTCTGCTTCATATTACCACATTTATTCATTTCAGGGGACTTTTATATCGTGATTCAATATTAATTTATTTCAGGGGACTTTTATTTCCTCATGCCAGATGTATTGGGAAACCATGAAACATATGTCCCCTGATATAAATAAATGTGCAATACTGTCATAAATATTGAACTAATCAAAGTAGTCCTTGGAACAATGTTGACAAATGTATACACAGTATGTATATTGACATATATTTATACGTAACATCTATATTGCTTAATTTATGTACATCAGGGTTTTTATCCAAAGAAAATTTTATTTATTTTATCGGCATAGATTTACTCATTTTATAATTAAAAAATGACCCCCCCCCCCCCTCCGGTAAGCAGGAGTTTTACATTATCGACCCAAGAGGAGATCTTTCTCGGGTTGGTGTTTTTCATTGCATCACCCTATTCGCACCCTACTTTGAAGCAAACATTTAGGGTGAAGGGGAATGCGATATTCCCTCGGCGGTGCGTGAGGTCTGGTCAGCAGGCGGGCCGCGTCCGCCCTGTCAGACAAGACGGATTGAGAGGACGCCCGATCGAACGGTATCTGATGCTCTGGTTGACCGGGGGCTTGGTTAAGGAAGCGGCTGTCACCGTGAACCAGGACCCCTCTGTGCTGGTGCCCTCCCAGTGAAAGGTGTGCTGCTGTGAGCTAAACACAGAGCCAGGGGGACCCCCCACTGTGCATGGCCACAAATACATTACCACTGAGTCCGTGGCTACGAAGCAGAAAGGCCTTTTTTTACCCACATGGATTTTTGCAAATGCCAATATGTAGAATATTTGAGTTACAATACCAGCCGCAGATTGGGCTATAGATATATTTCTTTATGTTTCCAGATGACTAATTGGTTCATATTCATATGCTAGTCATGGACTCACAACATCAATCTTCTATATTTAGATTATGGCGCTGGTATATCCCATTACTTTCTGTTTGTAAATCTGCCTTTTCCTGTGTTTTAGTGACGTCACAGGTGGGCATGTCCACATAGATGTATGGTGGATAGATAAGCAACATTTAGGTAGACAAGTGGACACACCCACTTGTCACCAAGGCACAGGGGAAGGGCAGATTTTCAAACTGCTTGTAACGGCTAATGACACTCACACCTGGTGGTATAATATCACCCCCTTAATAGTTGGTCCTATTGGAACTTACTGTGTGTGTATGCGTTGCTGGTGTGTAACGTGGGGGCACTTGGGTTCAGGTACTGTTGGGCACACAGTATCCCTGCAGTGTCTACCTGAGCGAACCGGCTCAGCTACCCCAGGCCACACCAGTCTGGACTCAGCAGTCCCGCTACAACACGGCCAGTGCATCGGCCTCTCCCGCTGAGGGGAACTCACCCGGCGTGGCCTCAGACATCTGTCCTCAACGCCCGGGCGGACCTCGGATCAGGAAGGAGGGTTTACCCTCATTAGCATGCCGGGGCGACCCCTGGAAAGAGGACAAGTTGTCCAAGCGAAACCAAACTCCTTCATGCCAGATAACGATCGCGTCGGGGCCAGACCGCCGCGGCTCTCTACTGCCAGACCGCTCAGTGTTGCCAGACGCCAGTCGAAGCCCCTGAATGCGTCAAACATTTATTTGTTAAGAAGTTGGCCTCGCGTCTCCCCAGAATGACGATGCATTATCCATGACCGTACGCCTTTGCTAATATTCCGTTCGCCTTGAGGGGGTTCGCGTTGGACCCGACGAAGGTTGTTATTAATACCACGGTTGAACGTGGGAGTTCTGCGGCGTTCAGACTGAGACGCTTACAGTGCCTTCTAGTTCCACGGCTCAAGAGAGGAAGCAAAAGCTTTCTCTCGGGATCTCGGGCGGCATGTGGCTCGGGAGGTTTTGGTTTGAGTGTCGAGGTGTCCCTGAGCAAGACGCCTCACCCTGACTGCTGCCGACGAA
>NC_079413.1:1632100-1634600 GCF_026213295.1 Gadus chalcogrammus | reverse complement strand
GTGTCTGTGTGTTTTGATGTGTTGTGTTAGACCATATGGTGTGTGTCTGTGTTTGTGTGTTGTTGTGTTTTGTTAGATGATATGGTGTGTGTCTGTGTTTGTGTGTTGTGTTTTGTTTTGTTAAATGATGGTGATATGGTGTGTGTGTGTGTGTGTGTGATGTTGTGTTGAACCATATGGACTGTGTGGTGTTGTGATGAGCCGTGGTGCGTTGTGTTGGTCCATCTGGTGTGTGGGTAATCTGTGTGTACCTCTCTGGCCCGCAGTACGATGATCGGGGGGGTGAAGGTTCGAGCGCTGTACGACTACGATGGCCAGGAGACTGATGAGCTCACCTTTAAATCAGGTACCAACACACAGATACACACAAATACACACAATACAGACTCTGGGAGTCTGGTTCTGAGGCACTGTACTAGCTGGGTTTATACCGATTAAATCCAGAGTCCCGATGGTACAAAACAGTGGATTTATCCAACGACACAAAAATATGCATGCAGCCTTACTAGATTTCCAATGCACCCTCATTTGGAGGGTGCATCATCTATATGCCCTATATTCAATATGCCACACTATTTCTCGCTGTCTTTTCTATTTGTAGCGTAGAGACTGTGTTAATTTGCGGTTCGCGTCGTGCTTATCCTCGCTGTTCCGAGTACTGAATCACCGAAGCTGCCCGACAAGACGCTCCATCAGCCGATAAACCTTGACCTTTGACCTCTGACCTTTGACCCTTGTCGGTACGGCTCCTCCGTTCCAGGCGAGGAGTTCCTGAAGATCGAGGACGAGGACGACCAGGGATGGTGTCGGGGGGTCCTGGAGGGGGGTCGCGAGGGGCTGTACCCGGCCAACTACGTAGAGGCCGTCTAGGCCGTGTCACCGCCCGTCTCCATGGCAACCCGTCCAGCATCAGCATCAGCGTCGACGTGAAACCGATGGCGTACCCACGAGTGTGTTCGGAGTCTTAACCGCGGGCCAGAGGGGACAGAGACAGTTGTTTGTGGTGGTGGTGTTTGGACGGTGGTGCTGGGATGCTGGTGGTGTTGCGGGGGTGTTGCCATGGACCACCTCATCCTCATCGGTGAAGCCATCAGAGGTAATGTAGCACTTAGCCAAAGATCCGGTGTGTGATTAGAAGCTCAGCTCTGAGTCACACGCCCTCACCCCCACCCGGGAAACCAGAAACTACCAGGACGTGTGAACCGAGAAATAAGTTAATAAATCTTTTAATATATATATCTACGGTATATATATAGATATATGTGTACGTATATATTTTGTATGCGTTCATCACTCGTATTCGATTTAGGAACAGTGCGTTGATGTACATTGGGGCAGAAACATGCTGGATATTGAAGGAACAAGATGTTATTAAGAGAGCTTTCAATCAGTGCTGAAACCACTGCCCTTAAAGGACAAATCTGGTCTAAAATGGATTTGGGATATGTTTGGTATGATAACGAATTGGAATGTTTGTTTTGGAGAAAAAAAGCGCAAAACAGCTGATTCTATCAAAACGCTGTTTTTAGCCGATCCTATCAAAATGCTATTAACTTGGAACGATAGGGGCATGTGTTATGGTAAAAACTAAATCGTTATTTTAAACCACTTAAAACGCTAGAAGTAGCCTGGCATTCCTTTGGTAGTATAATAAGGGTCTTAACATATAAAACGAGGCATTGATAAGACTTTGTAAGCGTACAGATTGTTTATTAAAAAGGACATTTTATACACCAATTACCATCAGAGGTTCACCCGTCGACGCCATCTTGGTTGACTCGATGAGTAGATTGACGAGCACAGAGATTGTGCCATCCATCAACAACACGCAAGCTCTGTGTTTGCCAATCTACTTATCGATTCTTAAAAACGGATGAACTACTGTTTGTAATGTTTGTATAAAATGTCCTTTTTAATAAACAATCTGTACACTTACAAAGTTATCAATGCCCTTTTTATATGTTAAGACCCTTATTATACTACCAAAGAAATGTCGGGCTACTTCTAGCGTTTTAAGTGGTTTAAAATAGCGATTTAGTTTTTACCATAACACATGCCCCTATCGTTCCAAGTTTATAGCGTTTTGATAGAATCGAAAAAAATAAAATAAAAACAGCCAACTGAAGAATGCGTCTATATGTGCTTTTTTGCTCCAAAGAGAACATTCCAACTCGTTATCATACCAAAAATATCACAAATCCATTTTACACCAGATTTGTCTTTTAAGCTTATTCTGATCAATAAACATTTGTGCTATCAAAATGCTGATGCTTTACAGTAGCTTTAATGCAAAGAGGATTTCACTGTGCCCTGCTGGCTTTATACATTCACAAAGATAGAAAGATAGATAGAATCATAGTAAGTCAATAAGTGAATTGTAATATCGCTCTCTTTATCTCTATCTCTCTGTATCGCTATTTAAGCCACAAATTGCGACTTTGCCAAATGTAGCCCATGTTTAGTAATCTTGTTTCAGTACTGTCTGCTCTGTACACCATGC
>NC_079413.1:1595399-1632000 GCF_026213295.1 Gadus chalcogrammus | reverse complement strand
CCCCGCAATCCGTGTCTTTAGTTCCTCCACCATTTGCATTCTGCCGTCTCCTAGTCTCCCCGTCCGGCATTCCTCAGTGTGTGAGATCAAATATAAGGGCTCTCTCATGACCTACCTTAAACAACGCTTCACCTCTCATGCTTGCCTGTGGAGGCCTCCTCATGTGTTTTATATCAGGGCGTCGATGGGGGAGGGAGGGAGGAATGGGGGAGGGTCGCGGCCGCCCCCATCCTCACCACCCCCCCCCCCCCTACCCCCTGCAGAGGCAGACCACCGCATCGTTTCTACATCCGTTTGCGTACTGTGCGCGTGCTCACAAGCCATTGATCAACGATCAGAGATTATATATAACAGGTATATCTATTTTTCTGTGGCTGTAAAAGGCCGGTAGTCTAGGAGAGATACATATTGAAATGCGATTTGTCTAGCAATAAGGACGATGAAAGTAATGGTCATCCTAATTATGGTTTTAAGATGTGAAAATGTCTCAAAAGTTCTACAGAATCTCTGTCTTCCAAATGTTTGACATGAAAATGGTTTCGACGTGTTTGTTATTTAACTGCTCCGCCTTCTATACAGTTTGACCTAGTTTTGTTTTCAATCTATTCCCTTTCCCTTCGTTGAACAGACAGTGTCGATAACAACCCCACAGTATTCAAACATCCTCTGGTCCAAATCTGTTGTTGCAGAGATGAGCCTTTAAGTTTATTAATATCTCGGCTATTAATAACTTAATTGCTTATAGCGAGAACTGACATTTTTCGCCCTTATTGCTTGTCCCAATGATCATTGTAACCCTAGGCAACACGTATTACATGCTTAAAGGGTTAATATTGTAAAATGTGTTGCACCTGGGGCTTGTTATATCCAACTACCTGTTGGCTGGATTGAGGCCAGGTTAAAGGGCCGGTTTCCCCAAGTGAGAAAATAAATGACTTTCTATATTGAAGTCCTTACACTTGATTTGATGGGGAAAATAAATGAAAAAAAATCCTGTTTTTGTATCGCTACCCCTCAATCTTGGGTACCTTGTGAGGAGAACTAATAGGCAGCCCCTTTGTTGCTAGAAATATTCCAGATCGGTCTCACTGTATAGAAAGCACTTAATTTATTTTAAGAGGTCTTTTAAAGATATGAACTGATAAAGGTATAACGGAATATATGTATGTGATATACATATGCGCACATTCATATAAACAAATTTCAAATGTTTTAAGAGATTAAATTGTTAGAATTATAATAAAGATGAAGAAACAAGTCATCACCATCTATTCAATCCTGCTGAAATGTGTCAAGAAGCAAATTTGAAAATAGTGTCTAGTGGTATAACAATGTATAGCGTTATCATTCCTACATTTTCAGCCTGGGTTTCTTTCAGCCAAACTTTACACACAGGATCCTTGCAAACCGTGTTCCCTACACAATTGAACTGTCTTGCTAAATCGGAATCATCCAGATATTCCCAGACATTCAGAAACATTTCAGCAAAACTGAGTGTTTCTGTAGTGTAGCTGAATATTCAGTTCATATTACACTGAATAAATTTTTATGATGTAATCTTCATTGATTTCGACCAAATAATAGCTCGTAAACATTCGATAATGCCCTCACGGAAGCCAACCTTTCATAGTCCAAATAAAATTATAGCAAATGATTTAGTTCAAACTTCAAGTGATAACTCATAATCTGACATGACAGAATTTTACTCTTGGTTACTTTGAGATTCAGCATAACTAAAGGCTAATCAAACAGACCTCAGAACTTTGTTCTTCCCCTATATGTTGCTGAAAGGTATTAAGGAACCAAACAGCGACCGTCAGTGAAAGTTATTATGTATGGCAACCTGATGGCTGTCCGGCGCTACAGAAGAAGCATGGACAGCTTGGGTAGGTGCCTGCATTAATTGCTTTTTCATTTCAGCAGATTGATATTTTAAGTGTGTTTGAGCAGAGATTTTATTGTCTAGGCCTGTGTAATGTCTGATAAGTCAAGACAACAATGCTCTGTGCGTAACCCTTTATGGTCAATAGAGGATAGAGATGTAATTAAATAATTGTAAGTTTCTAATTACTCAAGTGTCGATAGAAATACATTGCCCCTCCCGTAATAAAAGACACATTAGTTACAAAGATAGTTTTATTCAAAGAAATATTGGCATTATTTGGATAAACAAAATACGCGAAATTATTTGGATGTACTTTCAGCGATCACTCACTAGATGGCGCCATTGAGGAAGATGCAGCATCTGCAAGCACAAGACATGGATCAGAACAAGAAGTACGACCGTGCAAAAGCGGACAATCTGCATGTAATTTCCATCAGGCCCTGCCTTGTCAGGGGCAGGGCGGCACGTTATCCTCAGATTAAATCAGAGCCCAGTGCAAAGACATCACAAGAAACTGCAGGGCCTTCTAACATGCCTGCAAATGAAGGAATCTGGAGCATCACGAGTACTGACCTGATGTTTACAGTCAGCTCATGGCACTAGGTCACACGTCCTGCAAGACGAAGAAAAAGCACGTTAATAATCATCGGCTGAAAGGTACGTAAGGCCAAGTCACTGCATCCATGTTATCCTCAGTCTCTGGATTGTCAAGTCCAGAGAGGCACGCTATCCACAGAGTTTCAGAGCCCAGTGCAAAGACATCATAAGAAAATAATAATATAAGCTTACTCCCGTAAAACCAAACATTCATACTAACCTCAGAGATCCTTGGTGGCCTGATCCACTTCCTGCAAGACAAGGAGAAGGTCGGCGTGTTAGTGAGATGCCATGAGGCGCCACTAGGCTAGGCTAACCCCTGTAGCTAGTCTCCTCAGTCTCCGGATTGTCAAGTCCAGAGAGGCACGTTATCCACATGGTTTCAGAGCCCAGTGCAAAGACATCACAGGAGAGGGCCCATGCATTGATGGACGTTGTAAAGTACAGTTGGTCTACAGGAGAAGATGGCTTGGAAATAGTCCAACACGTGGCTATCAGATGTAGCTACCTAGCTAGAATGATGCTAACGTTAGCCGGTCACATGTGCAGTTAACTGGTCCAGAATCCATAATACAGCTCAATAAATAATTGATAAGCACGTCATTGACAATATTCTTAACATGATTATCAAACAAAACGATAATTAAAGGAACTCTCGCGGTAGATGGTTGAGAGGGAGCTTGATGCTTACCAACTAGACACATTCCTGGATGACGAGACAACGATGCCGGGCGGGATGGCGCTTTATATACGTCTCTCACGAAGGACCCAAGATAGGACCCGTATATGTGCCTCTCTAAAAATAACATGCGTGGTAGAAATGGTAAACTTTATTTGAATATAACTAAAAACATAGGGGGAAAATACCTTGCGTGCATGATACATTAATAGTAAAACTCTAGCCTATAGCCGAGTGTTTTAAGAATAGTATACTAATACTGTAATACAAACAACGACAGTTAGTACAATCTGCCGAGGGCCTATATATAGGTCTCACAAATGCACATTTGAGACTCGGTTACGGGCTGTGCCCTGCAATGCGATGTGAGAAGAACAAACAAAAGCAAACTGTTGTTCTGGGCAGTTCACAGAGGCCTGGGTGTGGACAGTGCAGCACCTGTCTGGTTATTAGATGACATGTCTTGGCAAGAGCCTGGCAATTACAACATAACTTTGGTTGTATGTCACTGGCAGCAGATGTGCTGTATGCACGGCTACTGTTGAGGAGTCCTCTACTTCAAATTACACTCACAGACACACAGACACCCACAGACGCACATAAATCTGGACGGTTCTGCCAGCTATGGCATGTGGGCCTGCCGATCTAGTCTGGATGCGGTGGTGTGTGTGTGTGTGTGTGTGTGTGTGTGTGTGTGTGTGTGTGTGTGTGTGTGTGTGTGTGTGTGTGTGTGTGTGTGTGTGTGTGTGTGTGTGTGTGTGTGTGTGTGTGTGTGTGTGTGTGTGGTTTGTCTCTTCTTATCTCCTCTAAGTACTCATTGTGGTCCAACAGAAGTGTGTCAATATCCGGGCAAATGTAATCAAAAGCGATCAAACAAAGCTTGAGTGAGTGAATGAGAGACGGGGAGGGAGAATGAGGGAGGGAACAATGGTTTGGGAGCAGTTGTAAAGCTCAAACAGGGGGGGGGAAGGACTGTTTCCTACAGCTGTTTTCAACAGGAGGAGGGGGCAGCGAGAGAGAGGGGGAGGGAGGGAGGGAGGGAGAGAGGGAGAGACCGAGGGAGGGAGGGAGGGAGGGAGGGAGGGAGGGAGGGAGGGAGAAAAACCAGCTCATCTCACACACACAGAGGGCCAGAGAAAGGGGACGAGCAGGGGAGCGGTGGGGCTAGTGGAAAACTAGAAAGCCCGACTGAAAGGAGTGAGGATAGGAGGGGAGAGGTGGCTAGGGGAGAGGCTCTGGGAATAGGAAAACTGAGCAGGAAGGAGGGCGGAAAACTGTGGACTAAGGGCGCTCCGAAGAACCGAACCCAGAGGAGTGGAAGGTAAGAGAAGACCGTCTGCTGGTTGTCCTTAAGTCCCCCGTCTGAGTACTGAAGCTCGAGGATCACTTTTTGGCTCTTTGGCTGATGGCTTTGTATCTCGTCTGTGTTGTTGGCGCACGTTGAGCTATGCAAGACAGTGGAAGCAGATAGGGGAGAAGGGGGGGTGAGGGAGGTTGTATGGTTGTGTGTGTGTGTGTGTGCATGTGTGAGGGTTTGCGTGTGTGGCTGTGTTCATGAATGTGCGTGTCTGTCTGTGTGTGATTGTGTTTGTGTGTGGCTGTGTATGTGCATGTGTGTTTGCAGGTCGGTCTGTGCGTGTGCATGTATGTGCCTGTTTCTGTGTGTGTCTGTGCGTGTGTAGCTGTGTGTATGTGCATGTGTGTTTGCACGGCTGTGTGCACTTATGTGTGTGTGTGGCAGTGTGTGTGTGTGTGGCTGTGCGACAGGCCATCTCAGGCAAAGGGTGGATGAGTTGTCAAAGTTTCAGATCGCCTTTCATGATTCAATTGAATCTCGCTGAAGCTGCCCTTTATTTTATTATGCTAACAGCCACTCTTTATGAAGACCTTTATATATCGGTTTATTGATTTGGATTTTGGATCTGGACAGCTATATATTCCCATGGTAGAGAATACATGGTTCCGAAAGAGGAACACTCCATGTCATTGAAGATCCTATTAGTGATGTTATTAATCAGACATCGACCGATAATCGCCCCTTCACAGAGTGGTTGAGTTGATAATGACTCAGTGAAATGTATATATTAGTTTTGTTAGCCCTTTCCAGGTTCAGTGGAGCACAGGACCTGTAAGGAAGCAGCACTGGTCATTGTAGAGATAGCAAATGGTTTCCATATATGTTTGGGGATAACATAAGAGTGGTCTTTCCCACAGTGCTCTTTGTTAAAGACCCCCCCCCCCCCCCCTAACCCCCCGGGGGCAGCCAGTAACTAGATGGACAGGAAGTCACAGTCAAGAGGTTAGGAGGGAAGTGATTCATTAGGGCTCTCTGACCCCTGCTGAGAGAGAGAGAGAGAGAGAGAGAGAGAGAGAGAGAGAGAGAGAGAGAGCGAGAGAGAGAGAGCGAGAGAGAGAGCGAGAGAGAGAGAGAGAGAGAGAGAGAGAGAGAGAGAGAGAGAGAGAGAGAGAGAGAGAGAGAGAGAGAGAGAGAGAGAGAGAGAGAGAGAGAGAGAGAGAGAGAGAGAGAGAGAGGACAACCACTATCTTCAGGGGGAGAAGAGAGGGTAAGGGGGGGATTTGATTGAGAAAGGGAGATAGAGAAGGGAACAGAAGGAGCATGATATTATAGTGTGGCCGTTAGTATAACCCCCCCCCCCCCCCGCAGATGCAGGGAGAGGCAGCAGGGAGAGGACCTGTGTAGCGCTCCTAGCCGACCATGTGATTTCCTATAAACAGAGTTCTCCAATCTAATTTTGCGCCTGACGGAACCGTATAAAAGGGTTGTGTATGTGTGTGGTTGTGTGTATTTTTCGTGTGTGTCTGTGTATGTGTGTCTCTGTGTTTCTTCCCCAGAACCACCATGGGTCTTGTGATGAAATCTAGTGATCTTTTACTTCATGCCTCTACAGAGAGGGTGTGTGTGTGTGTGTGTGTGTGCGTGTGCAGTCTGGGCCTCCATCCTCTAAAGCCGGAACATGTGACTGCATGTATGTTGTGAGTTTAGCAGAACCTGTGCATTGTGACATACAGACATACTTCATTTGTTTGGTCTTTCCTCAAGTGTTTTGGTTTGAGAGAGAGAGAGAGAGAGAGAGAGAGAGAGAGAGAGAGAGAGAGAGAGAGAGAGAGAGAGAGAGAGAGAGAGAGAGAGAGAGAGAGAGAGAGAGAGAGAGAGAGAGAGAGAGAGAGAGAGAGAGAGAGAGAGAGAGACCGAGAGACCGAGAGACCGAGGGAGAGAGACAGAGAGAGATATGGGAAGTGGGAATAAGCCCCACTAGTGAGGGGAGATGAGGGCAGTGCGATGGGATGATACAACCTTTACCCCCCTGTTTATATTTAGATAGCTCAAGTTCCCAAGCGAGGAACGCTGGTGGGAGAGTTCCTTCGTCCCTGCTGATGTATTCACAGCTTGGAGCGAGCCCAAAGACTGCTCCATGTACCACATTGCCGTACCATATTAGAAGCTCCTATGGTTGTGAAATGCAATCCTTTGATGATATACATCGCCTGGTGGTGAATGCTAATTCAGTGGCAGGTGGACACCCGTTTAATTCCAATCAAAATGTGAAACAGTCGTTCTGTTTAACGCTGTCGCTACCATTGTCTCATGTGTTTGTGATGGAGGATGACTTTAATGAAATGTTTTCTGACCACGATTACGTTCATCACCCAGGAAGGAAGATGTCAGCGATTACGTCGGAGAATGGCCTGGAAGACGCACACAGCAAAAGTTTCTGGGTGGTAAGTTGAGTGAGTGTGTGTGTGCGTGTGTTTGCGTGCGTGCGTGCGTTTGTCGAGGGAGGGTGTATGTGTTTACATGCACATGTCTCTCTGTCCCACAGATGATCAGATGTACAATCGAGGGCCCAGGCCTTAGTCGTCTCACTAAGACGAGCTGACATTGTCCGGGCCAAAACAGACAAAACATCTTTAGTGTTCAGCCTCATCATCTCTCTGAGTACAAGGCCACACGCTCCTATCTTGTGATGTTCAGCTCTTATGGGAAACATGCAGAGCATGAAGCCACACTCTCTAACCTTAGCATGACTCAAGTTTCACAAAGTAGCAGGCCGCCGGGATAACAGTTAGGTTAAGTTAAGTAAGGCTTCTGGGGAGATCAGGAGAAATCATTACAGAAGCTGGAACTTTCTATCAGGACGATTCTGGTTTAAGTCTATCCACATGTGCTGAAGTAATGTACATCCACATGCTAAAGTGGTTAACATTGACATGTGCTGAAGTGATGTTTTTAAATGAATAAAAATAAGTTAGCATGTCAAATGTGGCTCATGTTAATCTTATACAAAGTGGATAACAGCTCGGCTTAATTTAATAATAAGCATGTCCCTCTTCTGCATGCATCGTTCTCAAAGAAATGTAGATACTAAAGATTAAACTCAGATTCAACTCAACAATTGGCTTTGGTTAAGTCATATTTCCTCTTGATGAATTTACTACCATTGTTGTTGTTTTAAGGACACACCTTTCTTCTTTCCTTAGTGGTCAATGCCAGAGAAGATAACAGTGTTTAGCCGTGGCTAGGCGAGCAGTCTATATTTCAAACGTGTTTTCAATATACCTCTCCATAAATACAAGTTTTTGATCAATCAAAATAATGAGCATTAGTCTGGATGACAAAATAAATCAATTACTGAAGTAAAAACCATGTTGATGGTGGCTCCATATGGGACTCGAACCATTGAGATGTTTACCTCAGGATAGACTCCCATCGAACACCATTGCCAAGTAAAATAATCTGTGAATATTTGGGTCTACTACACATATTCGGAAAATGGAAGGTAATGCTCTGCTTGCTTACGATAAATACTTCAAACCCTAACCCTCCCGAAAACGTACAAATAAATCCCCTGAAGTTTGTGGCTACAAACATAGCCGCGAAAATCTTTGTTATTTTCCATCTCCTTCCGTTTCCATTTCGTACATATGCCTTTTTATGGGCTGCTGCACAATAAAAGTACAGACTGTTAGCATCTGAGCAGAAGGCAAGCACTCGAATACCTCAGGTTTGTGTACTTTGCAACTCTGACATTTCTCCCCATAACGGCTGTAACTCTTAACCATTTCCAATGGGGTTTGAATGGACTTGAGATCAAAATCTGAGATCAAAATCTCAATGGGCTCGAGTTCCACACGAGACAAGGACGATGGCAGCTCTGTCTCTATAACCGCGTAAGAACAGTCCATTCTGGTTCATAGTCCCTCCAAACGGTGGTGACAACGTCTGTGTTTATCACGGCCACATGTGTTCACCTCAATGCAAACATTTATCTCCCTCCTATGTTTTTGTACTAAACTACCACTTCAGCGCGCCTTGGTCTGCCTGCTCTCGGTTTTATCGCTCCCGGTCCTGTCGTTTGGCAGAGTGCTGGGTCTACTGGATATCAATATCCCAGGCTGAGACTTGATTATGATGCAGAGGTGTGCTCCTCTTTCAGGGCCTGGTGAGGCCACCGTCGTAAAAGCAGAGCGCTGTGCAGTTGTGTAACGGCTGTGATTCTGTGGTCCTGAGATTAGGAGGGAGATATGGAGACTTTTAGAGCACTTTTGTAGCCGGAAGGTTGCTAGTTTGATCCCCGGCACCTCCTAGCTGAGCAAAGGTGTCCCTGAGCCTCTCGCCTCTTCCTGACTACTCCTGACGAGCTGGCTGTCGCCTTGCATGGTTGACACTGCCGTCAGAGAGAAAGTAAGTCGTTTTGGATTAAAGTGTCTTCTAAATGCCCTAAATGTACATGTTGTGGTCACAAGTTTAACGAAAAAGACCAGGGTCACATCCATGAGGAAACTTGCCAATTATGAAAAGGTCTTTCATTCTTTCTTTTTACTTTTAACAAGACCTACTGCCGGGTCTCTTTGATGCTGCGATAGGCTGCCTAGGCAGATTGTGCCGGAGCAGATGTGTGTTGGGCCCTGTGATTGGCTCGAGGAGGATCTGCAGCCGTGAAGTTGGCCCCTCTGTGAATTCCTCAGCTGGTTTTGTTTAATCGGGGGACGATTGAGAAGTGCCAGGACGAACTACAACAGAAAGACGGAGCGCAGGAAGGAGAGAGGGGGAAAGATTAAGATTTTACGTGCGTTTAGGTATATGTGAGAGCTGCGTATGAAAGTGCACTTTGCAGTCCATATGTTTTATAACCTATAAATCAGTTTTACCGACAGTGTTTAAGGAAAACACCTTTTGACACACTTAATTAGCGGTTAGTTGTAACAAACGACGAGAATACTTTTGTAAACGTTGACGCATAAAATTAGTTATGGGATAGAGCTGCTTTTAAGAGAGCTACATCTAGCCATTGCCGCGCTCTGCTCAAACGCTTTCTGCAGCTTGTAAACGTGTCCTTCAGAGAGAGAGAGAGAGAGACACAGAGTGAGTGAGTTTGGGTTTTGTTGTATTATGTGGCGCCTGCCAGGAAAAATGGAGCGAGATCTTCCAAACTCCACATCCACAAACAAAGCATGTGTCATTGCACTCAGCAGCTGGGCCGTGCCCGTCTCTGGTGTTCCCAAGGCCCCCGAGCCCCTCCACTGGGCCGCCCCAGTGGGTACGGGCCCTGACCACGCCGGGCCCGGCCTGGTCTGTGAGGAACTGAGCCACAGAGGAACCCAACGCCCTGCGTGACACGACCAGCCAGCCACAGGGGATTTCTCCTTCTTTAAAGAGCGGTTCATACAAAACAAAACCTCTTTATCCACGATGAAAGGGCCCCTTTACTAAAGCAGTGATTTTGAACGTCCACATTTGTTTGCCGCTGAGGAGGCGAAGCGCGTTCGCTCGACTTGAGTCTAAATCGCTGACGCAAATTGTGTTGGGGCCCTGATTAAATGTAGCCATTCAGGATTCAATATGCAGATTCGTTCGGATGAGTTGGCAGCTCCACTTCACGGGGCTTGGAGTTGAAAACGAGGTCGGTCACAGATTCATACGTCCTTCTTAGAGCCACTAAACGGAGAGAGAAGGAGCGTTAGGTGATTTAAAAACATTTGGGGAAACACGACCCAACGACCCAAGCGACCCCAGGCTTATTCACACTGGACAGCACTTCTCACACTTGTTATTTTTGTGTGTCCTTGTGTGTGTGTGTGTGTGTGTGTGTGTGTGTGTGTGTGTGTGTGTGTGTGTGTGTGTGTGTGTGTGTGTGTGTGTGTGTGTGTGTGTGTGTGTGTGTGTGTGTGTGTGTGTGTGTGTGTGCGTGTCTGAGTGTGTCTGCCTGTTTGTGTCTGTATGTATGTGCCTGTGTGTGTGTCTCTGTCTGTACATGTGTGTCTCTTTCCGTGTGTGTGTGTGTGTGTGCCTCTTTCTGTCTGTATGTATGTCCCTGTCTGTGTCTGTTTGTGTGTGTCTGCTAACTGCCCTAAATGTAAATGTGTGTGTGGGTCTATTTCTGTATGTGTGTGTGTGTGTGTGTGTGTGTGTGTGTGTGACTCTCTTTCTGTGTGTGTGTCCTTCCAGCCTGGGAACTACCAGCGTACGGTCAAGCGGACGGAGGACTCCTTCCAGGCGTGTAATGACATCGTGGCGTGCTTCCAGGAGAGGGCCCGTGTGGAGCGCCAGTACGCCCAGCAACTCGCCGAGTGGAGCAACAAGTGGAAGCCCCTGGTGGAGACCAGTGAGTACTGCGGCCCCGCCAACATCTCCCAAAAAGGGGCCGAATGCGACCGTGAGCGCTGGCATTCCTGCGCTGTTGTGTTCCCGAATCGAGAGGAGGAGAGAGGAGGGCCGAGTTCCAAATCTCTCACTTTTTCACTCATTCCCTCACTCATTCACTCATTCCTCACGTGCACTTCAAAATGGTACTTTCACTTAGCATTGTGTTGCATCTTATCCGAGCTATCTCTGTTGTGCACGGGGAACGGGTTAACCAAGTGATTGTTAGTGCTTGGCACTTGGGTCTATGAACATCCTGATTGTACCGACAGCGATATATTGTTGTTTCTTTCTTCTGACAAATGTACTTATTGTCAGTCGCTCTGGTTGAAAGCGTCTGATAAAGGCCCTCAATGTTAATGTGAATTCCCGGATTCTTATTAAGTGACCAGTCTTTTTTTTAAGTCCTCTGTTTAGGGAGCGAGTGAGGTAGGGAGGGAGGCATTGGAGGAATTGGCAAGCGAATGATGCGGCGCCCTGATGTTTATTCGTCGCACAACCCCAGTGTTTGATGTTGAAGATGAGTCAGAGGAAAATGAAGGGGGGGGGGGGGGGGGGGGGGCGGGGGGTGGTAGAGTCAAAACGATTTATAGAGAAAGGTTCCCTGGATGGATAGACTCAGGGGCCGTTTCATCCTGAGGAACATTTAAACATCACATCTTTTTAACGGAGTGAATATCGGCAGTAGAAAAAGTATCATCAGTAAAATCCATGACCCAACACTGTTTTAAACATTATGCCTCAAAATAAAAATCTCTAACCATATTCCTTAACTAATGTCGTGCCTCTGTAACTATATCGCCAACCGAATATCTGACCGATGCTGCTGCGAACATAAAACTGAGTTCATCCATTCATGTTAGCTAGGCCCTAGACTGCTGACAGGACTCCTTGGGGGGTGAATTACGGGTATTTACATATCTGTTCCCCTCAGGCCACTTAGATAGTAAAACATAAACCGTTGGCCTCCTACTTTATGTTCACAGCTTAATTTGTCAACGGTTAAGCGATAAACAAACCTGTAGTCCTGCAGATCCCTTCCATGTTTGGAGAATCCGTTCCATGGCTTGAGTCCTTGGCTCTGGTCAGACCGGTGCACTTGCGCATGTGCGTGCGTTCATGTCTCTGTGTGCGTGTTCCCACGTGTGCCTTGTGTGTCTGTGTGTGCGTGCATGTCTCTGTGTGTGTGTTCCCACGTGTGCCTTGTGTGTGTGCGCCCGTGTCTATTGTGTGTGTGTGTGTGCGCCCGTGTTAATTGTGTGTGTGTGTGTGTGTGTGTGCATTGTGTGTGTCCGCCCATGTTGTTTATTGTGTGTGTGTGTGTGTGTGCGTGTTTGTTCTGTGTGTGTGTGTGCGCCTGTGCTTATTGTGTGTATGCATTGTGTGTGTGCGTTTATTCTGTGTGTGTGTGCGTTTGTGCTTATTCTGTGAGTACATTGTGTGTGTGTGCGCCCGTGTTGTTTATTGTGTGTGTGTGTGTGTGTGTGTGTGTGTGTGTGTGTGTGTGTGTGTGTTCAGGCCCGCTCTACGGCTCCCTGCTGCAGGCGTGGAAGTGCTTCCTCTCCTCTGCGGACCGCCTGGCCTCCTACCACTCCTCCATGTGCCGCTCGCTGGTGGCGGAGGACGGCGACCGCGTGCGCAGCTGGCAGAAGGAGAGCTTCCACAAGAAGTTCTTCGGAGGCTTCAAGGAGTCCCAGGACTTCGGCACCGGCTTCGCACGTGCTCAGAAGCCCTGGGCCAAGCGGCTTAAGAAGGTAAGGCCCCAGGCAAAGCGGCTTAAGAAGGTAAGGCCCTGGGCCAAGTGGCTTAAGAAGGTAGGGCCCCGGGCCAAGCAGCTTAAGAAGGTTAGGCCCTAGGCCAAGTGGCTTAAGAAGGTAAGGCCCTAGGCCAAGCGGCTTAAAAAGGTAAGGCCCTAGGCCAAGTGGCTTAAGAAGGTAAGGCCCTAGGCCAAGTGGCTTAAGAAGGTAAGGCCCTAGGCCAAGCGGATTAAGAAGGTAAGGCCCTGGGCCAAGCAGTTTAAGAAGGTAAGGCCCCAGGCCAAGTGGCTTAAGAAGGTAAGGCCCTAGGCCAAGTGGCTCAAGAAGGTAAGGCCCCAGGCCAAGTGGCTTAAGAAGGTAGGGCCCTAGGCCAAGTGGCTTAAGAAGGTAAGGCCCTAGGCCAAGCGGCTTAAGAAGGTAGGGCCCTGGGCCAAGTGGCTTAAGAAGGTAAGGCCCTAGGCCAAGCGGCTTAAGAAGGTAGGGATCGTTTCCATGCCGACTCCAACCATGAGTTAATAAAGAAAATTAATAGATTATTTTATTATTTTATAAAATAAATTATATTTTATTTGGGTTAGATGTTTGTCAAAAAGATGCATTTATTTATTTCGGCAGATTTTCCAAATCTTTTATTTCAGGGGACTTTTATTCCATAATTCAATGTTCATTTATTTCAGGGGACTTTTATGTCCTCGTGCCAGATTTATTCGGCAATCAGGAAATACAAGTCTGACTAGTTGCGTGCGAGGTGTCCCTGATCAAGACACCCCACCCTAACTGCTCCTGACGAGCTTCCTGGTTGACTCCGCCGTCGGTGTGTGAATGTGTGCATGAACGGGTGAATGTGGGGCAGTATTGTAAAGTGCTTTGAGTTGCCACTGTTTAGGAAAGCGTTGTATAAATGCAGTCTATTTAGCATTTTGCATTGATTAAAACCCCCCAATGTGCTGAAAGATAATCCAGTTGTGTGCCCTGGATCTCTCATGTTTGAAGTTTTCTTGCCTTTTATACTGTTGCGTTGTTGTTTTGGTTGTTGCACTATTTTGTTATGTTGTTGTCGGTGAGTGTTTGTGGGGGGGGGCTGTGTTTGTTGTGTTTTAACTGCAGCATGAGCAGCGGGAGTCCAAAACAAATTTCCCCGTGGGACAATAAAGTTATATTGACTTGAAGTGAAGTCCAGTGAGCTGGTGCATTCGGCTCTTTCACGCCTTGCACATCGGCACTGGTGGTGTGTGCGTGCAGGCGTGTGCGCATGTGTGTGTGTTTGTGTGTGTGTGTGTGTGTGTGTGTGTGCAAGTGTGTAAATGTGTGTGCGGGTGTTTTCTGTGGCCCAATGTGCTTTGACTTCACAACCCTAAATATTCAGAAATTGCATTAAATCCTAAAGATAGGATTTATCCGAGGTTAGGGTTTCAGGGTCTCCCACGGTAACATAATGTCCGGGCCAGTCAGGAAGAATTTCACACCTCACTTTGTCGAACACGGAGAAGCAGTGAGATCTAGCGGTAGCTTGTCGCTATCGATAGCGAGCTAATATACTACACCCTCGTCAGAGCAGTTTCAGTGGAAATGACTCATGCTGCACGCAACGAGTTCCAATACTGTATTAGTGGTTGAATGAATAATGATTTGATTAGACCACGACCCTTTCAAGAAGTGGAAACTGGTGTATAGTTGCTGACTGAGTGCCTCCTGAGACAGGCTTGTTCTCTGAGTAATGGCTTAATCGCAGAAGTCCTGGAGGCAGTGAGTACGTGGTCAGGGACGAGTGAGGAGTTTGTAACGTCAAGCACATACGGCCCCGGCACGGGAACCCATTTAGGTCAATTAGGAGGATTTCAAATAGTTAAATGAGGAAATATGGCTATGAAATAAATCCCGAAAATAGTTTAACGACGCGATAAATACATACGTTTCAAATAAATACATAAATTAGTTAATAAAGTTTAAATATAAATAATTATATTTTGCTTTTAAAGGATGTTTTTCAAAGGGCTGCATTAATTTATTTCAGGGGATTTTCTGCTTCATATTACCACATTTATTCATTTCAGGGGACTTTTATATCGTGATTCAATATTAATTTATTTCAGGGGACTTTTATTTCCTCATGCCAGATGTATTGGGAAACCATGAAACATATGTCCCCTGATATAAATAAATGTGCAATACTGTCATAAATATTGAACTAATCAAAGTAGTCCTTGGAACAATGTTGACAAATGTATACACAGTATGTATATTGACATATATTTATACGTAACATCTATATTGCTTAATTTATGTACATCAGGGTTTTTATCCAAAGAAAATTTTATTTATTTTATCGGCATAGATTTACTCATTTTATAATTAAAAAATGACCCCCCCCCCCCTCCGGTAAGCAGGAGTTTTACATTATCGACCCAAGAGGAGATCTTTCTCGGGTTGGTGTTTTTCATTGCATCACCTTATTCGCACCCTACTTTGAAGCAAACATTTAGGGTTAAGGGGAATGCGATATTCCCTCGGCGGTGCGTGAGGTCTGGTCAGCAGGCGGGCCGCGTCCGCCCTGTCAGACAAGACGGATTGAGAGGACGCCCGATCGAACGGTATCTGATGCTCTGGTTGACCGGGGGCTTGGTTAAGGAAGCGGCTGTCACCGTGAACCATGACCCCTCTGTGCTGGTGCCCTCCCAGTGAAAGGTGTGCTGCTGTGAGCTAAACACAGAGCCAGGGGGACCCCCCACTGTGCATGGCCACAAATACATTACCACTGAGTCCGTGGCTACGAAGCAGAAAGGCCTTTTTTTACCCACATGGATTTTTGCAAATGCCAATATGTAGAATATTTGAGTTACAATACCAGCCGCAGATTGGGCTATAGATATATTTCTTTATGTTTCCAGATGACTAATTGGTTCATATTCATATGCTAGTCATGGACTCACAACATCAATCTTCTATATTTAGATTATGGCCCTGGTATATCCCATTACTTGCTGTTTGTAAATCTGCCTTTTCCTGTGTTTTAGCGACGTCACAGGTGGGCATGTCCACATAGATGTATGGTGGATAGATAAGCAACATTTAGGTAGACAAGTGGACACACCCACTTGTCACCAAGGCACAGCGGAAGGGCAGATTTTCAAACGGCTTGTAACGGCTAATGACACTCACACCTGGTGGTATAATATCACCCCCTTAATAGTTGGTCCTATTGGAACTTACTGTGTATGCGTTGCTGGTGTGTAACGTGGGGGCACTTGGGTTCAGGTACTGTTGGGCACACAGTATCCCTGCAGTGTCTACCTGAGCGAACCGGCTAAGCTACCCCAGGCCACACCAGTCTGGACTCAGCAGTCCCGCTACAACACGGCCAGTGCATCGGCCTGTCCCGCTGAGGGGAACTCACCCGGCGTGGCCTCAGACATCTGTCCTTAACGCCCGGGCGGACCTCGGATCAGGAAGGAGGGTTTACCCTCATTAGCATGCCGGGGCGACCCCTGGAAAGAGGACAAGTTGTCCAAGCGAAACCAAACTCCTTCATGCCAGATAACGATCGCGTCGGGGCCAGACCGCCGCGGCTCTCTACTGCCAGACCGCTCAGTGTTGCCAGACGCCAGTCGAAGCCCCTGAATGCGTTCAAACATTTATTTGTTAAGAAGTTGGCCTCGCGTCTCCCCAGAATGACGATGCATTATCCATGACCATACGCCTTTGCTAATATTCCGTTCTCCTTGAGGGGGTTCGCGTTGGACCCGACGAAGGTTGTTATTAATACCACGGTTGAACGTGGGAGTTCTGCGGCGTTCAGACTGAGACGCTTACAGTGCCTTCTAGTTCCACGGCTCAAGAGAGGAAGCAAAAGCTTTCTCTCGGGATCTCGGGCGGCATGTGGCTCAGGAGGTTTTGGTTCGAGTGTCGAGGTGTCCCTGAGCAAGACGCCTCACCCTGACTGCTGCCGACGAGCTGGCTTTCGCCTTGCGTGGCTGACTCCGCCGTCGGAGTGTGAAAGTGTGCATGAATGGGTGAATGTTAGGCAGTATTGTAAAGCGCTTTGAGTGGCCACTGGTTAGGAAAGCGCTTTATAAATGCAGTCCATTTACTAAAATACGTTATTTTTTCTGCTTGCTCCGGAAGGGGGCCCCCCTAATAGTAGCCTAGGGCCCATGACCACCTTAACCCGCCCCTGTCTGTGTCCCTGCAGCTGGACAAGGCCCGCAGCGCGTACCACAAGGTGAGCCGGCGGGAGCATCTGGTGCGGGAGCGGGAGGCGCACGCCGCGGGGAACCCCGACGTGGCCATCGAGAAGCAGAAGAAGATCCAGGAGGAGAGGGAGGCAGCCCAACAGGTGGCCGACAAGGTAGGGGGCGGGGGGGGGGGACACCGTGGAGAGAGGGGCTTTAGGGGTGTCTGTGTTGAAAGCATGTGTGTGTGTGTGTGTTTGTGGGTATATGACTGTCTGTCTGGGTTTGTGCTTTTTTTGTGTGGATTTTATTTGTGTGTGTGTGTATGTGTGTGTATTCAAGTGTTTGTGTGTGTACGGTGTGTGTGTGTGTGTGTGTGTGTGTGTGTGTGTGCGTGCGTGCGTGTGTGTGTGTGTGTGTATGCATGTCTGTGTTTGTGTTTGTTATGTGTGTTTTATTTGTGCTTGTGTGTGTATCATATTTTACATTTGGGACCATATCACCAAACCCACTGATGCTGTGATTTTTGTGCGTGTGTGTCTGTTATGCATGTGTGTGTGTGTGTGTGTGTGTGTGTGTGTGTGTAGGTGCGTGCGCGCTACGAGAAGGTCCTGGAGGAGGTGAGTCGCTACGCGCCGCGCTACATGGAGGAGATGGAGTGCATCTTCGACCAATCACAGGAGGAGGAGAGGAAGAGGATCAGCTTCCTGAAGGAGGCCTTCCTCTCCATCCACAAGCACCTCGACGTCACCACCAACCAGAGGTCAGCACGCGCGCGTGTGCGTGCGTGCGTGCGTGCGTGCGTGCGTGCGTGCGTGCGTGCGTGCGTGCGTGCGTGCGTGCGTGCGTGCGTGCGTGCGTGCGTGCGTGCGTGCGTGCGTGCGTGCGTGCGTGCGTGCGTGCGTGCGTGCGTGCGTGCGTGTGTGTGTGTGCATGTGGACGCAAGTTTGTGTGTGTGTATGATTGTGTGTCTTTGGATGTGTGTGTGTCAAAAAATATAAAAAGGGAGGAATAATCAAACGGATAAAAAACATCCATAATGGTACTCATAATGGTACTCATAATGGAAAAATAACAGATTTCTCCTTAAATAGCAACAGAAATTACGTACGGTACATTTGTCCATTTCCAATCAAGTTAAGGCAGAGGAGTTGAGTGAAAGCTGTGATAGGCGTGCTGTAGTCTGGCTCTCACCGATGTCCTCACGTCCCCTGTCGGCCTGTCCCCGGTCCGCTCTGAGGGGCTCACGTCCCCCTCGGCCTGTCCCCGGTCCGCTCTGAGGGGCTCACGTCCCCGTCGGCCTGTCCCCGGTCCGCTCTGAGGGACTGCTCTCTGTTTATGAGCTGTATGTCTACACTGTCCTCCATTAGCCTCCTGTGTCCTCTTTATGACGGTCCTCCATCAATCTGTGTGTGTATGTGTCCGCCTGTGTGTGTGTGTGTGTGTGTGCGTGTGTGTGAATGTGCCTGTGTGTGTTCACGCCCGTTTGTGTGTGTTTGTGCGTGCGCCTGTGTGTGTGTGTGTGTGTGTGTGTGTGTGTGTGCAGTGTGAAGGCTGTGTACAGCGAGCTCCACAACACCCTCATGGCCATCGACGACCAGGAGGACCTGAGGTGGTGGAAGAACACGTACGGACCGGGGATGCCCACCGACTGGCCCCAGTTCCAGGTACACCTGTCTGCCTGTATCTGTCTGTCTGTCTGTCTGTCTGTCTGTCTGTCTGTCTGTCTGTCTGTCTGTCTGTCTGTCTGTCTGTCTGTCTGTCTGTCTGTCTGTCTGTCTGTCTGTCTGTCTGTCTGTCTGTCTGTCTGTCTGTCTGTCTGTCTGTCTGTCTGTCTGTCTGTCTGTCTGTCTCTCTTCCCTCTGTCTGTATCTCTCAGTCTCTCTCTGTCTCTATCTCTCAGTCTCTCTCTGTCTCTATCTCTGTCTGTCTGTCTGTCTGTCTGTCTGTCTGTCTGTCTGTCTGTCTGTCTGTCTGTCTGTCTGTCTGTCTGTCTGTCTGTCTGTCTGTCTGTCTCTCACTCTGACTGACTGACTGACTGACTGACTGACTGACTGACTGACTGACTGACTGACTCACTCCCAACCCTTCTGCTTCACTGACGTCTGGCAGGAGTGGAAACAGGAGAAGAAAACTAAGAAGGAGAAAGTGAAGAAGGTGGTGGAGCAGAAAGCAGCCATCGAGAAGAGGTCAGTGTGTGTGTTGAACCATATGGTGTCTGTGTGTTGTGATGTGTTGTGTTACACCATATGGTGTGTGTCTGTGTTTGTGTGTTGTTGTGTTTTGTTAGATGATATGGTGTGTGTCTGTGTTTGTGTGTTGTTGTGTTTTGTTAGATGATATGGTGTGTGTCTGTGTTTGTGTGTTGTTGTGTTTTGTTAGATGATATGGTGTGTGTCTGTGTTTGTGTGTTGTGTTTTGTTTTGTTAAATGATGGTGAGATGGTGTGTGTGTGTGATGTTGTGTTGAACCATATGGACTGTGTGGTGTTGTGATGAGCCGTGGTGCGTTGTGTTGATCCATCTGGTGTGTGGGTAATCTGTGTGTAACTCTCTGGCCCGCAGTACGATGATCGGGGGGGTGAAGGTTCGAGCGCTGTACGACTACGATGGCCAGGAGACTGATGAGCTCACCTTTAAATCAGGTACCAACATACAAAGATACACACAAATACACACAATACAGACTCTGGGAGTCTGGTTCTGAGGCACTGTACTAGCTGGGTTTATACCGATTAAATCCAGAGTCCCGATGGTACAAAACAGTGGATTTATCCAACGACACAAAAATATGCATGCAGCCTTACTAGATTTCCAATGCACCCTCATTTGGAGGGTGCATCATCTATATGCCCTATACTCAATTTGCCACACTATTTCTCGCTGTCTTTTCTATTTGTAGCGTAGAGACTGCATGCAGAGTTTGTGTTAATTTGTGGTTCGCCTCGTGCTTATCCTCGCTGTTCCGAGTGCTGAATCACCGAAGCTGCCCGACAAGACGCTCCATCAGCCGATAAACCTTGACCTTTGACCTCTGACCTTTGACCCTTGTCGGTACGGCTCCTCCGTTCCAGGCGAGGAGTTCCTGAAGATCGAGGACGAGGACGACCAGGGCTGGTGTCGGGGGGTCCTGGAGGGGGGTCGCGAGGGGCTGTACCCGGCCAACTACGTAGAGGCCGTCTAGGCCGTGTCACCGCCCGTCTCCATGGCAACCCGTCCAGCATCAGCATCAGCGTCGACGTGAAACCGATGGCGTACCCACGAGTGTGTTCGGAGTCTCAACCGCGGGCCAGAGGGGACAGAGA
The DNA here is from genome assembly GCF_026213295.1 of Gadus chalcogrammus. Lineage (NCBI taxonomy): Eukaryota > Metazoa > Chordata > Actinopteri > Gadiformes > Gadidae > Gadus > Gadus chalcogrammus. The sequence goes on along the minus strand of NC_079413.1, from coordinate 1,611,946 downwards.
CAGTTGTTTGTTGGTGGTGGTGTTTGGACGGTGGTGCTGGGATGCTGGTGGTGTTGCGGGGGTGTTGCCATGGACCACCTCATCCTCATCGGTGAAGCCATCAGAGGTAATGTAGCACTTAGCCAAAGATCCGGTGTGTGATTAGAAGCTCAGCTCTGAGTCACACGCCCTCACCCCCACCCGGGAAACCAGAAACTACCAGGACGTGTGAACCGAGAAATAAGTTAATAAATCTTTTAATATATATATCTACGGTATATATAGATATATGTGTACGTATATATTTTGTATGCGTTCATCACTCGTATTCGATTTAGGAACAGTGCGTTGATGTACATTGGGGCAGAAACATGCTGGATATTGAAGGAACAAGATGTTATTAAGAGAGCTTTCAATCAGTGCTGAAACCACTGCCCTTAAAGGACAAATCTGGTGTAAAATGGATTTGGGATATGTTTGGTATGATAACGAATTGGAATGTTTGTTTTGGAGAAAAAAAGCGCAAAACAGCTGATTCTATCAAAACGCTGTTTTTAGTCGATTCTATCAAAACGCTATTAACTTGGAACGATAGGGGCATGTGTTATGGTAAAAACTAAATCGTTATTTTAAACCACTTAAAACACTAGAAGTAGCCTGGCATTCCTTTGGTAGTATAATAAGGGATCTAGTGTTTTAAGTGGTTTCAAATAGCGATTTAGTTTTTACCATAACACATGCCCCTATCGTTCCAAGTTTATAACGTTTTAATAGAATCGGCTAAACACAGCCAACTGAAGAATGCGTCTATGTGCTTTTTGTGCTCAAACGAACGTTTCAACTCGTTATCATACAAAACATATCCCAAGTCCATTTGACACCGGAATTACCCTTTAAGCTTATTCTGATCAATAAACATTTGTGCTATCAAAATGCTGATGCTTTACAGTAGCTTTAATACAAAGAGGATTTCACTTTGCCCTGCTGGCTTTATACATTCACAAAGATAGAAAGATAGATAGAATCATAGTAAGTCAATAAGTGAATTGTAATATCGCTCTCTTTATCTCTATCTCTCTGTATCGCTATTTAAGCCACAAATTGCGACTTTGCCAAATGTAGCCCATGTTTAGTAATCTTGTTTCAGTACCGTCTGTTCTGTACGCCATGCATGATGTAATAATAAAGCTCCACCTTCCCGCGATAAGAAAATCATTTTCTCTGTTTCTGAAATAAAATTTGACATTTCACATTTTAATTTGAGTCTCGGCTCCTCTTACTGGCCCCGTCTTGTGTGTGTGTGTGTGTGTGTGTGTGTGTGTGTGTGTGTGTGTGTGTGTGTGTGTGTGTGTGTGTGTGTGTGTGTGTGTGTGTGTGTGTGTGTGTGTGTGTGTGTGTGTGTGTGTGTGTGTGTGTGTGTGTGCTGGCATGGGAACATAGCAAAGCTCCTGGAGAATGCCTATGGGTGCTGTCACATCTGCAGATGAACTGCCATTTTTATTCACACAAACACACACTCACCCACACACACGTGCGCGCAAATACACACACACACACACACACACACACACACACACACACACACACACACACACACACACACACACACATGCCCCTCCATAGTTCCCAGGTGCTTCACCTGACTCTGATTATCATGGACGTGTGCCTGAACTCACCTCAGGTTAACCGCTGCCCTCCCCCTCCCCCCTCCCCCTCCCCCCTCCCCCCTGTCATCACATGTCCCCGAGCCAGGGCGCTGTTCATCCAATCAGCCGCTCCGCCTCATGTCGCCGCCGACCCGCCGAGCAGATGCGGGCTGCGTTGTGCGTGCGCTGCTGTTGCGCGCTGTTCAGTGTGCGTTGTGTTGTGTAGATCACTGTAGGCGTCGCCCTCACGCCGTCACACTCCGTGAAGCTTCGCAGCAGACGACGAGGGGAGACGCAGCGAGCCACCAATGACGAACCGCCGCCTCCCCTGTCGTCCCAGACCGTTTGGTACCCAAACGGTCGGCGTGGTAACGCTGGGAGGGATGGATGGCCTCCTGTGTCTCCTCTTTATTCTCCTCACAGAGAACCGCTCTCTGTGTTTTTCGTTCAGACGGGTCGCGTCGTGGGGCTGTGCGTGTGTGTGTGCGTTCACATGCGCCCGTTCAGTGTCACAACAATTATGACTGCTACGCATCTCATTTGCATGCTAATGAGGCCATGATGAAACGTGTCATTGTTGAACTGTCCGGGGCTGTCAGCTGACACCTGGGCAACTGTCATCTGTTGGTGAGAGGTCAAACCGAGGGTTAGGCTCTGACCTATCACTGACATGGGTCAGTTCTGCAATTATAACGTAATACATGCAGGTATACACACACTCGCACATGCACACGCGCACACGGAAACTTTCAAACTTTAACATACAATTTTATATTTTATTATGTTATCAAATATAATACTACATGCTCTTTAAAATGATAGCTTGTGTGTGTGTGTGTGTGTGTGTGTGTGTGTGTGTGTGTGTGTGTGTGTGTGTGTGTGTGTGTGTGTGTGTGTGTGTGTGTGTGTGTGTGTGTGTGTGTGTGTGTGTGTGTGCGCGCACATGGCAATGTTAATACATCGTGTCTGTGTGTGTTGGGATTGGGGCTAAAGCTTAATTTATACTTTGGTGTTGAATACATGAATACGCCGTGATTCTCTACGCCTCCCTCATAGCCAAAACCGTCTTCCACTGAAGCTCATGTGCTGCTGTCCAAAGATTGGACTAACAATGTGTTGTGTCTGGGCGCAGAACACAAGCAGCAGTGTAGAGACCCCCCCACACACACACACACACACACACACACACAGTTTACCCAGCTGACCAGGCAGTAAATCACCCTTTAACATAAGTGTTAGGCTGTAGAGGGAGAGGCTTGACCTTCTTAGAGCAAGTGCCCCGTTGACCTTGGCTCGCGGATGGAGGTGGTTCAATTTAGAGTTTTGATTAAAAACGTCCACCAACAGGGGGTGCCATAGGACAGACGGAGCCACGTCTCAGCGGGACCGGCGCGCTGGGGGGAATCGCTCACTCCAGGGTGTCGCCATTATGGGAAGCGTCTTATCCCCTCGTCTCCTCTAGAGGTGACGGGCGAGGTTGCCATCGCGAAGGCAGGAAAAAAGCGCCATAATTAAAAGTGCAACGGTTCAAGTTTGTCCGACTCATTTCCCTGACTGAAGGTCGGATGTGTGAGGTTCCTCAAGGGGAGATGACTCTGTGCGTATCAATGTGTTTGCGTCTTTATCCGAGTTGCGCTGAATGCACTGGGGAACAATATTACAGAGAGCGCCTCTACCTCTGCTCATTCTCCCGGGATGATGATGTGGAATTAGGGGGATGTCATCACTTAAGGTGCCTAGTTAATAGAACATTGTGTGTGTATGTGTGTGTGTGTGTGTGCGTGTCTGCGCGTGTGCGTAGGTGTGTAGGTGTGTTCGTGGGTTGTTACTAGATTGTGCCTGTCAATGTGTATTCATTTTTTGTGCAGGTTTTTAAACCCTTTCAATTCAATGACTCACCTTCTTGTCAAGGAGACGCGATACGTGAGCTCTCCAGTGGTCACAACACACACACACACACACACACACACACACACACACACACACACACACACACACACACACACACACACACACACACACACACACACACACACACAGATACACAATTCAAAAGAGCTTCATTAGAATAACAAACCGCCGTTACCTTGCATTGCGAAGGCAGGAGAAAAACGAAGCCAGGAAGAGAATATAATTTGAGCATAACATTAATAATATTTCCTTCAGATGTAGATGTATTTCAGGTGAAATGTAGAATAATATATATTGATACAATACATGGTAATGATGATTATGATGAAGATAATAATTAAGATTAGAAGAGCCAATGTGATACATAATAATTAAATGTTCTCTCTCTCTCTTACGTTCTTTCTCTCTCTCTCTCATTCTCTCTCTCTCTTACTCTCTTTCTCTCCCTGTCTCATTCTCTCTTTCTCCTACTCTCTCCTTCATTTATTCTCTCTCTTTTGCTCTCTCTCTCTCTCTCTCTCTCTCTCTCTCTCTCTCTCTCTCTCTCTCTCGCTCTCGCGCAACTTATTTCTCCCCTTCTCTTAAGATAGGCCACACCCTACCCGTCCAGTCCTGCAGCAGTGGGGGGGGGGGGGGGTACAATATAACTACTACAGTGTCGGTACATAAATCACACAGCCAGCATTCGGGCTCAATTCCAACAACTAGGCGTCGCGTCCTATTCGGCACCGTGTCTGTAACAGGACGCGGGTCGATGTGTGTACCCACACCGAGACAACGTCTCCACCTTTAGACACGGCAACCTGCCCTCCCCTGTCCCCGGAGGTCCACGTCCAACTCTCCGTCACCTGAGACAGGCTGGAGGTGGAGGAGGTGGAGGAGGAGGAGGTGGCTGGACAGAGAGCGCATAGGGTGAGTGTGTGTGTTTGTGTGCACGTGCCCGTGCGTGCGTGCGTGCGTGCGTGCGTGCGTGCGTGCGTGCGTGCGTGCGTGCGTGCGTGCGTGCGTGCGTGCGTGCGTGCGTGCGTGCGTGCGTGCGTGCGTGCGTGCGTTGGGATCAAATGTGAAACACACAAGGAATCGATAAAGCACAGCAAAGCATAATGAATGTGAAAACATTGTGTCTGCAACATGGAGGTGGGGTCAAGGGGTCAAAGTGGTGCCTGGTTCTCGCTGCGCCCCGCCCTCCCCCCACCCAGCCACCCCCCCCACCCAGCCAACCAGGTCTGCAGGGAGCAGCGGTTTCCTTGTCGCGTCGTCAGGACTCCCAGGGAGAGGGCCGCACTCTTCCCACTGACCTTTACGTGTTCTACATCGGCGGAAAAATAACGAGCTATCAGGCAAAAGATAAACATTGCTCTGGGTGTGTTTGTCCTGGGGTGTGTGTGCGTATTTGTGTGTGTGTGTGTGTGTGTGTGTGTTTCTGTCTGTGGCTGTGTGTGTGTCTGTAACTGTGTGTGCATGTGCATTCATGTTCAGGCAAGAGAGAGAGAGAGACTATGTGCATTATTTATGGACGTGAGAGAGAGAGAACGAGAGAGAGAGAGACGGACTGAGATGGGGGGGGGGGGGGGGGGGGGGGGGGGAGAGATTGGACAGACACCAGGAGAGTTCAACTGTGAAAAAAGAGAGAGGGAGGGAGAGAACTACAACAGACATAGAGAGAGACTGCATAGATAGCTGGAGAGAGACAGTATAAGGAGAGACAGAGATAGAGGGAGAGAGACAGTATAAGGAGAGACAGAGATAGAGAGTGACGGCATTAGGAGAGACAGAGAGAGAGAAAGCGACAGACTTAAAAGAGAGAGAAAGAGGGAGCGAGAGAAAGAGAGAGGGGATGAAAATAGAGTTGACAAGTTACTTAGAAAGGGAGAGAAGCACTCTCTGTGGGGATTCTGGGGAGCACAGCATCAGCAGATAAGAGCGAGATATTTTATTAACCTCTTCCTCTCTCTCGCCACGTCTTAAAGGGGCTGCAAGCCAGGTCTGGGCTAACTTCCTGCGAGTTCCTGCAGTGAGCACTTCCCCCCTCCCCCTCTCCCAGTCACCTGTGTCACCATGTTTATCCCACGGTTCGAAGGCCATGCCGGTACAAATGCCGGTCTGGCGAGACTTCTGTTGCTCTTTCTTGGCAGCTATTCGTTCCTTCCTTCTTTTGTTCATCCGTTTTGTTTGAGCTCGATGTTTTCTGTCGTGTAAGCCGTTCTTTGGAACGCTGGAGTTGTCTCCGCCCTTGTCAGTCAACACTGAGAGCCTGTGAACATGTAGTTAGGGCCCCGCCTCTTTTTGGAGTTCTCTCTCCTGATTGGATGAAGTGGGAACCATAATACCAGGGATACCAGGAACTGTGTTTTCTGTTTCCTGGAGAGCAGAAGGATTTGGAGACCAATGTTGCCGACCAAACCCAGTGGTCAGTGATGGTTTTTGGAATATGGAGTTATTTAACACTTATTTGAACAAATCAATATTGCTTACAGCTCCTTTAACACACTTTCTGCTGAAAACAAGGTCACCTCCACCCCACAGCAGTCATTGAAGATGTATTTCTCTGATCACATCAGGTGTGAAGTGACACACACACCGGCAACACACCACAACGATCACAGCGAACCCATCAAAAATACATATTTTTTGCAAAAATCTCACATATAAAAACAACCACATTACAGGGATGCACCACAGTCGTGGCAGATGAAACCAGCCATGTGTGACACGTTGCATTGCTGAATTCACTGCATGGGGGAGTTGCGGATGTAATGCATGAGTCTATTGGCTTCTGCAGCCCTCTGGATGGGCTGCGGGGGGCCCCAGTGGGGCAGGGGGGTCCTGGGGAGAGTGTGAGTCATGGGGTGAGGGCCGGAGGGGGGGTCCAGCCGCAGACCCGTAACCCCCCCGTCGGCCAGGGGGGGCCGAATTGTAGAGGAGGCTTTAACACGGTCTGCCGCATGAGAGCGGCGTCGGCGGTGGCCTACACGCAAATACAAATACACACGCAAGCACACACGCACGGCCGCGGACACGCACATGTGCACGCATGACGGGCGCACGGCGCACACACCCACACAGCCGCAGGCGCACACACACACACAAAAAAAACGACCGCAGCCACACACACACACACACACACGGACACACACATACACACACACACAGAAACGACTACACACTCGCTGACTTGCATGTGCACACACGGACAAACACACACACGCCCTCTCGCAACCACACATTACGTTGACATTTTAATATTATTTCTGGGAATGCAACTAGAAGCACATGAACAGACAATTGAGTTTCACACAAACAAAAGCAGCAGCACATGCTCTGCCCTCGCCTGTCATCGCTCAATCTCAGTCTCCCTCCATCTCACTCTGACTCTCTCGCTCTCTCTCACTCTTCCTCTCTCTCGCTCCCTCTCTCTCTCCCTCTCTCTCTCTCGCTCCCTCTCTCTCTCCCACTCACTCTCTCTCCCTCTTGTGCCCTCCCCCTCTCTCTCTCTCTCTCTCTCTCTCTCTCTCTCTCTCTCTCTCTCTCTCTCTCTCTCGCTATCACTCTCACTTTTGCTCTCTGTCGCTCCCTCTCTCTCCTCTCTCTCTCTCTCTCTCTCTCTCTCTCTCTCTCTCTCTCTCTCTCTCTCTCTCCCTCTCCCTACATTTTTCGTCGCAGTCTGGCGACCATCGTTAATTAGCTGCTGTCTAATTGCTCTTCCTCCAGCTCCTCTTTATTGTTCCTGTGTCTCCCTACACTCCCACCCTACCCCAGCAGGTCCCCAACGTCCCTGCACGTCTAGCAAAGAAATGTTACCCCCGTGCTTCTGTGTGTGTCTGTGTGTGTATGTGTGTGTTTATGCGTGTGTGTCTGTTTGTGTGCGTGTGTGTCTGTGTGTATGTGTGAGTGTTAATGTGTGTGTGTCTGTGTGTGTGTGTTTGTCTTACATGCGTGTGTCTGTATGTGAGTGTGTGTTTGATTGTGCGTATGCGGGCGTGTGTGCGTTCCTGTGTGTCTGCGTGTGCCTGTGCCTATGTGTGTGTGTCTGTGTCTGTGTGTGTGTGTGTGTGTGTGTGTGTGTGTGTCTGTGTCTGTCTGTGTGTCTGTCTGTCTGTCTGTCTGTCTGTCTGTCTGTCTGTGTGTGTGTGTGTGTGTGTGTGTGTGTGTGTGTGTGTGCGTGTGTTGCTACATTAGCTTGTATCCTCCAGCGCTACCCTCTGTTAGCGTTAGCGCCTGCCTCTGGATCACACCTGACGTTGTCACGTTAGCGCCAGCGCCCCCCGGGGAACACATGTGGGGAGTGATGGGGGCGTGCACGTGAAAACACACTCATGCACACGGTCACTTACAAACACACACACATTCAGGGCCGATATCACGACAACATGCATGTATACATGCTTATACACAAACAAACACACAACCATACACGACAATTGCACAGCTGGCACTCCTATCAACACACACACACACACACACATTTTAAATGACAACATGCATGTATACAAGTCTACACACAAACAGACACACGTACACACCCTAAAAATGGACAATCAGACAGCTGGCACTCCTAAGAAAACAGACACACACACAAACACACACACACCCAAACCCAAACACTTATTCTGCAGTTTCTTGACATTTGGCATCGTCAGTTTAGCTCGGGCCGCCCCCTCAACCCCCTCCCCCCGTCCCTCCCACCCTCCCCCCTCTCCCACCCGCCCCTTCTGCATCTTCATCTCCCCTCCTCTTGGAGCTCCATCCTGCTTCGCTCGTCCTCCTCTCAGCGCAGAGTGCTTTGCTGGCATGGCAGACAGGAATCTGTCCACCAGGGGAGTGCATCAAGACTTCAAATGGACACCTCGACAGCGAGGAGAGCAGCTTGAAGGAGCGGGTGGGGGTGCACAGGGTGCGGCGGATCACCGTACGCCACCGACAAAACACAAAACGCACAACCCTCGCCGCTCACATCTCCCCGTCCTCCTTGTTGCCACGGGGACTGTCCTGCCTCTTCGAGGGGGGGGGGGGGGGTGGGGGGAGGCTTTGATCACACTCACAGCCCCGCTCCAAACATGTGGAGGCGATTGGAGAGTGTGTGTGCGTTGGCTGGCTCGCTGTCACTTTCCCTGTCCCTACATCGTGTCGTACCACGCACGACACGTGGGATTATATGGTGGCTCTCGCGCACACACACACACACACACACCTAGGATCACGGCCTCGCACACACACACGCGAGCACACACACACACACACACACACCTCTGTACACATACAGAGGTTTATGCCCACACACACACAAGCCTGCACACGCCTGCAGACCAACCAACCCGCCTACATACACACACAAGTGAAAACCCACAAACAAATGTAAATAGATGGACACACACACACACACACACACACACACACACAAACACACACCTACAATCCTCACACACACACACTCAAATGTACACACACAAAGGTTTATGCACGCACATGTACACGCCATGAGACCCACAAACAAGCCTGCAAACACACACAATTGAAAACCCACAACAACAAATGTGAACACATGGACACACACTCACAAACCCACATAAATAAATACCAAGGCCCATTCACACAACAATAAACACACACCTTGTTGCCAGGAATATACATTATTAAACAATAGCCGACCCAAAATATTAGATTAACTTGGCCACGTTCGGCTTGATGGCATTAGACATAATTGCACAGCCTGATCCATCGGACGGGAAAGAATGAGAAACAGAGGTGGAAACGTTACACACACACACACACACACACACACACACACACACACACACACACACACACACACACACACACACACACACACACACACACACACACACACACACACACACACACACACACACACACACCGCCTACATACATACTGTAGAAGCAAAACACAAACACAACTCTTTTTTTATTTTATAAACATCATGGTTTATTCTCTCATCCTGGCTCTGACATGTGACCGGAGGTTGCAGATCGATCGTGCTCGTTAACAATAGAAGTGATAAATGTTACATTGCAGTGATGTGTGTTGTTATACCTTATCGTGCACCTGGGTGAGCGCGTGATCTCGTAAAAAACACTGAGAAAAACAGACGCTCGCCACTTCCTTCCGGCTCAGATCACATTAGTTTGACCTTCCCTTTTCCTCCCCCACCTGCCTCTCTTCCTCTCTTTGCCTCCCCCCCTCCCTCTATCCCTCCGACCCCCCCGTCCATCCCTCCCTTGGCCTCCCCCCTCTCCCTATATCCCTCCCTCTACCTCCCTGCCTCCCTCTATCCCTACCTTCAACTCCCCCCTCCCTCCCTCTCTTTGCCTCTCTCTGTCTCCCCCATCCCTCCCTCCCTCCCTCTCTCTCTCTGTCTCCCCCACCATGCTCCCCTGTCTCCCCCCTCCCTCCCTCTCTCTGTCTCCCCACCATGCTCCCCTGTCTCCCCCCTCCCTCCCTCTCTCTGTCTCCCCCACCATGCTCCCCTGTCTCCCCCCTCCCTCCCTCTCTCTGTCTCCCCACCATGCTCCCCTGTCCCCCCCTCCCTCCCTCCCTCTCTCTGTCTCCCCCCCTTGCTCCCCTGTCTCCCCCCTCCCTCCCTCCCTCTCTCTGTCTCCCTCCCTCCCTCCCTCTCTCTGCCTCCCCCCCTTGCTCCCCTGTCTCCCTCTGTTAAGTGTCTCCTGCTCCGCTGTGACAGTGAGCAGAGCATCCTGTTTATTCTCATTTATCTGTCAATCAGCCCGCGCATGGCCCCGCCTCCACACAGGGGCTCGCCGTCCCATCATGCATCTCCCTCCAGCCCCCCCCCCCCCCCCCCCCCCCCCCCCCCTCCTTGCAGGCCCTGCTGCGGCCGAGAGAGAGGTGAAGAAGAAAAAGGCGGGAATAAATCCCACCTGGAGCCCACCTGGTCTGTGAACGTACCGGGGTCGTGAGTCGTTAGTGGTTGTTTGGGGCCGGCCTGGGAAGGATGATTAATTAATCAGCCAGTCTGTGTGTCTATAAATAGTGAGGCCTTCACCTCACGGCCGTCTGGGAGTCTGCCCCGAGGAAGGAGACGGCAGAGAGGATCGTCCATGTCACCCTGACCATGACTCTGAATATAGAGGTCATGTACGTGGACTGGACAATAGCGAACTACAGAGACAGGTAGTGTATGACCTGAGGACGGCAAGGAAGATCTGGAATCGGATAGAGATGCCGGTGGACGTGGATGTTCAGCAGGCCAGGAGGAGGATGATGAAGAGAACACAGTTCCTGTGACTGCTGGACCATAGGGTCAAGCAGAAGCACTCAAAGGCCACTACTGCGCCTAGCGGGACAATAAGATGAGGTTGATGTTGATGATGATGATGATGATGATGATGATGATGATGATGATGATGATACAATCCGACCCAAGGCAGCGGTTCAAAGAGGCGGCCGGGAGAGCACATCGGCCGCCGTCACAACATGTCCGTGTCACTCTGATGGCGTGCTATTGACAGCGTGCCGCGGGTGTGACTGCAGCTCCGAGCCTGAGCTCGCCTTCTCCTCCCAGGGTCGATAACGCACAGAGGATCCATATGCTCTCGGTACATGGTAAACGGACTGCATTTACACGGCTCCTTTCTAACCAGAGGCGACTCAAAGCACTGTAGAATATTGCCTAACATTCACCCATTCATTTACACATTAATACACACATTCACCCCATTCATACACACATTCACCCATTCATGCACACATTCAGCCATGCATGCACACATTCACCCATTCATACACACATTCACCCATTCATACACACATTCACCCATTCATACACACATTCAGCCATGCATGCACGCATTCACCAATTCATGCACACATTCACCCATTCATGCACACATACCCCCACCGACGGCGGTGTCAACCATGCAAGGCGGGTGAGGTGTCTTGCTCAGCGACACCCCGACACCGGATGTGTTGGAGCCGGGGATCCAACTAGCAACCCTGCGGGACAGCACGACGGACACAGAGAGGACTTGTCTGATGTAATTGCTGGAGTTGGGCACACACACACTGTCTAGATGACGAGGAGGCTGCGAGCTTCGCTAACCGTCCCGTCTGAGGCAGAGGTCCGTGGACATGTGTCCCCGGTTCACAGACCAGACAGGTGATTACCCTCTGGGACTCCCCTGTGTGTTGTGGGCCCTTATCATGAGACGGCCCGGGACTGCCCCTTACCTCATCACGCCTACAGCAACCAGACAGCCTGTCCCGCTCGCGTACAACACTGTGTTGTACGCTCAATTGAAACCCCATCTGCCCTCCCCATCCATCCGTCCTCCTCCTGCACCACCACCTCCACCACCACCTCCACCACCGCACCTCCAACCGGGCGGATAGAGCTACGTCCCCCAATAGATCATCTCAGTGGGTCATCACTCTGCAACCGCCGCCGCTTGTCCAAGCAACACTCTCTCTCTCTCTCTCTCTCTCTCTCTCTCTCTCTTCGTCTCTCTCTCGCTCCGTCTCTCTCTGTCTCTCACTCTCTCTCTCTGTCTCTCACTCTCTCTTTTTCTCTCTCACTCTCTCTCTCGCTTTCTCCGGCTCTCTCTGTCTCTCTCTCTCTCTCTCTTTCTCTCACTCACTCACTCACTCACTCATTCTCTCTCTCTCTCTCTCTCTCTCTCTCTCTCTCTCTCTCTCTCTCTCTCTCTCTCTCTCTCTCTCTCTCTCTCTCTCTCTAGCCTCCTCCCATCCATCTCCCCCTCTCCGTCTCATACATCAGTATGTCTTTAGCGCTGGTCAAGCCGTATCGTGAGAGAGCAGAGGAGACGTATCCCGTTTAGTATTCCGAGCACAGGGGGAGAAAACCCGAGAGAGGGAGGGAGGGAGGCGATAGAGAACGGCGGAAAAAAACGAGGCTGAGCACAGGCTACGGGGAGAAATAACATTAAACAGACCGAGGAAAAGGGTAGAGGGGAGCGGAGAGATACCGCTGTCATAGTGCTCGTTTCTCCCTCTCAGTCTACCCACCCTTCTCTCGTCCGATCCCGTGTCAGTCTCAGGTGCAGTGCTGCTGCCGATCGGAGGGCGGAATGTACAGCTGATCCGAGGAGGAGCAGAGCCGAGCGCCGTCTCCTCTCATCTCAACCGAGGAGCGATTCTCAAATGCGAAGGTAGGGCATGATCCATTTTTTTTTTTGATACGAGGCGTCTGCAGAATCCGCGTCTGCGGAAAGGAATCGTTTTTACGCCGTTTTCGGTTCGGCATCTCGGGCTGACCCGTGTTGCATGCAACGTAAATCAGATCCGTCTGCCTCTCATTTGGCTGACATTGGATGTACACGGCTTGGTTTTCGTCACGATGTCTCCCATCCTGTATTATACCGTACATAGCCGTATGCCCGAGCCTTAGAATGCGTGTGGTGTGGAAGCAGTTCGTCTAGGCTAGGCTTCATTCACCACAGGCTATGTCTATGGGTCCCATCCCACCAATGCGATGACAATCACTCGTAGAGACCGTAAAGGGGCCTGTTCATCTTATAACGTCCACCAGAAGATTCAACTTTCTGGTGAATTGATTTCTTAACGTTCTACATTCTATAGTGGGACACACACACACACACACACACACACACACACACACACACACACACACACACACACACACACACACACACACACACACACACACACACACACACACACACACACACACACACACACACACACACACACACACACACACACACACACACACACACAAACAGGAGGCGTAATCGCCCTCCACCCACCCACACCCGGTAACCCCTTCCCCAGCCATGACGGGCACTTCCGAGGGTCGAGCTTATTCATCAAACTGAGAAAATAGGCTGAACTCAAGGCTAGTGTGGGTCCGTCTCGCCTTGTATGTGTGTCAACATGTATATGTGTACGTGTGAGAGACACGGAGAGAGAGAAAGGCAGAGAGAGAGACGGAGAGAGAGAGAGAGAGAGGGAGGGAGAGGTGAAAGCCGATAGAGGAAACGGGAGAGACAGCGATAGCGAGAGATTCCTGGTGTGTGTAGAAGCATCCTGCTCTTCCTCCTCTCTGGTGCTGAGGCGAGGGAGAGGAGGGACGGGGCTCCATCAGTGCCCATCTTCACCGGGGGTGTTATGGATAATTTAGACCCTCACAGCATGAAGGGCCGAAGTGGTCCGAAGCTGTCAGCACAGCAGGCTACCGTGTGTGTGTGTGTGTGTGTGTGTGTGTGTGTGTGTGTGTGTGTGTGTGTGTGTGTGTGTGTGTGTGTGTGTGTGTGTGTGTGTGTGTGTGTGTGTGTGTGTGTGTGTGTGTGTGTGTGTGTGTGTGTGTGTGTGTGTGTGCTTGTGTGTGTGTTTGCATAAACAAGTGATAAAAATAGATCGAAATAATCTCGGGGTAGTGACACTTATTTGTGATTCCATTGGTGTAGTTTTCTTATTTTTCATCGGCCCGTGTATGTGTGCCTTTGTGTGTGTGTGTGAGTGTGCGTTTGTTTGCAAGCCCGAGTGATGAAATATAGATAGAAAATGTGAAGCCGATGTGGGATAAAGTGGTAAAAATAGAAAGGAATGCGTAAAGTCGTTACGGCGAGAGCAGTGTGTGTGTGCCGTTTGCAAAGGTGTGTACTCCTGAGAGCCCGAGTGTGTGTGTACACGTACATATACACATATACAGTACATACACCCGAGGGGGTCGAGAAGCCATAAATAGATGTTAATGTCTCTCCAGACACCCCACGCCACCCCTATCTTATTCATCCCCTGAAGATGTTCTGCTGCCCCCGGTCTGAATCAGAGCCGGCGCGAGGTCCGAAAGCTCAGCCAAGCTATTACTCTCAGTCAATAGCCGCTAATACCCCCGCTCTCCGTCTCCCGACCGCCGCGCCTCCGTCCGCGCCCTCATTGGCTGAGCCCCCCGCCGGAACAGCAGCCCCTAGAGTCGCCCGCCACAAAAAAACACAATTAATGCACGACAACATGCGTTGCATCGCGTGTATCGGCGCTCCCCGCCGTCACCCACACGGCGAGAGACGGCAGCGTCGGCCGTAGCGGAGGGTCGTCTCTGCCGGCGAGGCCGCGAGGAGGCGAGGAGGAGGCGGCGGAGGGAGAGGAGGGAGAGGAGGGAGAGAGGAGGGAGAGAGGAGGGGATGAACACCTCATACGTCAGAGCAGTGGGCCGACAGAGGTCGCGACCTCTATGAATCAGGGAGGCACCTGGGGAGAGGTTTTAAAGCCCCAGGCGGTCGAGGGGGGGGATTAACCTGCGAGCGCGGATCGAAGCGTGTACAGAGCAGAGTATGACGGACCACAATGCAATGCGGTGGATCCTCGTGTTTTTGTTGGGATTGGTCTCGACCCTGCGGTTGAGAAGCCAAGGTGAACGTGAATGAGGTCCTAATTGGTTTTTGTTAATTTACTTTCAAAATGTTAGCATAAAAAACAGACAAACCTTGAATTACCCCGAACCCTAATTATGGGATGTTGAAATAAAAACACCTCTGAGGGAATGAAAAGGCCTCCAAAGAGCGAGCTCACGGCATCGTGCTAGCTTTAGTAGTTGTACTTAGTGTTAGGAATATGTTTTTAACTGTAATCAACAAGGTGATTTTTTTAGGAATAGATTATCTGTAATTTTTACCTTATTGAGGCAGGACTGGGGGCCGGGAATCTGATGGTAGAAGCCCATTGAATTCAGAATACCTGGTTTTAAATATTGCAAGTATTACTCCTACTGTTACTGCTACTTGACTCCTGCTACTACTTCTGCTACTGCTACTATCTACTTCCTGCTACTTCCTGCTAATGCTGCTACTACTATACTACTAATTATAATAGTAAGTAAGTGTAATATAGATACTAGATGAAATAATTGCTTTTTATGTAATAATGTGAGAGCAATCATACAAATGAATAATTTCTCTCACGTTATTACATAAAAAGCAATTATATTTTCTAGTATCTATTACTTTTACTACTACTTAATTTATCTATTCAATACCTCGTCTCGCTCTGTTACATAACGTATTATCCATATTCCGATAAATTAATCTCCTGTGTGTTTTTTAACCCTAGATTTAGATTTCATCTATGTTTTTATAATCGAACACGCCATTTGACATGCTCCATGTATTATTTAATTCCAAACCAGGCCAAGGTGAGTTGTTCCCACCTGAGGGGAGAACCTCCACATCAGAGTTCAGCGCTCTGTCGTTAGTCTGATGAGTTCTAGTGACGGGTAGCCTGGTAGTCTGGCCCTCCATAAAGAACATACACATTATCTACGTCCCCCACCTCAGTATTGTATACTAGTAGCATATATAGGACGTGATTAATCCACGGGATTACCATTAATTCCCCCAAAACATATGGGATTCTTCCTCTCGCGGCAGTTGTTCTAGCGTGATCCACGAGCTGTTCCTGTATTCCGCGGCTCTCCACAAGCTATTCCTCATCTGAGTGCATTTTACTGTCGTTTTTCATTCTTCTGCATTCTGTGCACATATGCAAAATACTAATATAATTCTCACACAAGGCAAGATGTATCGGTGGGGGAGAGAGAGGGGGAGCAGGAGAGGGAGAGGCAGAGAGAGAGAGAGCGAGAGAGAGAGAGAGAGAGAGAGAGAGCGGCAGAGAGAGAGCGAGAGAGAGCGAGAGAGAGAGAGAGAGAGAGAGAGAGAGAGAGAGAGAGAGAGAGAGGAAAGAGAGCGAGAATAATCACAAGATGCTCGACCAGATACTGTTCTACAGCTGGATCTCGATGCCGTGTGGCAGACAGTTTCTCTCAACCATCTCCCAGCGAAACAATAATAATGGTGTGTTTGGCCCCGGAGCCCCAACAGCGAACGCCACATCATATGTCTCTCACGGCAGAGAGAGAGAGAGAACTAACATCCCGTCTCGTGTTATCCGAGCTGAGCGCAGTGTGGCGCGTGTGGATGTCGCCCGGCTGCCTGCCCCCCCCCCCACCCCCCCCCCGCCCCACAAAGGACTGAAGTCTATTTTGAACCAGAAAATGTTAAAAA
>NC_079413.1:1593872-1595299 GCF_026213295.1 Gadus chalcogrammus | reverse complement strand
ATATATATATATATGTATAACTTTTTAAAATAAAAATTATTACATTAATAATCCAAGGGGGGACAGAAGTTTAAACGCTGAAAGCAAAAAAAAAAAGCAAAAAGGAAAAAAAAAATTGCAAAAGGAGGAAAAAAAAACGAACTTAAAGTTAAAAAACGTCAACGGACCAGGCGCTGTTTGTAAGACGAGCCGCCCCCCCCCCCCCCCCCCTTCTGAGAGTCGGGGAGGGGGGGGGACAGTAGTCCGCTAGACCACCACTCCTGGGGGGGGCTGGTGCTCTCTCCAGCCATACGATACGGCAGGGCAGCCCACGGTAACAGATATAATCTATTTTTCCTTTTTTCACGAACCTTCTCGTCTTTTCCGACCATCCCTGTTCGCTTTCTTTTTTTGCCGGGAAGGTGTTCGGCGGGTGGGGTTGGGGGAGTTACACCGCCCTCAACCCCACCCGTCTGCCTTTCCCTGAGAAAGAACCAACAACCAACACACGAGGGCTCGGGATTCGCTCCAAAAACAAACTCCGAACACGATTTACGCCTCGAGGCAAACGGGAAGGAGGAGAGGGATGGGGAAAGAGAGAACGGCCGATTCTGAAAATACACAAAAAAACGTCGAGTTGCAAAAGAAACAAGTTAAATATGACATAGTACAAGAGAAGCTAAGTGACTCACAATTTCAGAAGTTAAAATGCATGCTATTAAAATTACAGCAAATCTGCTCTTTGGAAACTTAAGTTTTAAGGGTTACAATTATAAAGGGAAAAGCAAAGACACTAAAATGTAACGTATTAATGTGTCCATGTGTTTCTTTGTTATTTATTTTTCTATTTATTTATTATCTATTCGGTTCGTTTTAATCTTTAACTGCTTTTATGAGACAAAACCAAACAAACCTACATTGAACAGAAATGCTTTTTTTAAAAATCGTTTGGTTGATTTCTTTATAAAAAAGAATATATATATAAATAATATCTGTACGTATGTATTTTATTTTTCAAAATTCACACAGCCTTAGCCATTTTTTCTTTGTTGATTTTGATTTTTAATGTGTTGAAAATGAAATCTTAAAAGGTGCCAAAACCGAATGATCCTAAAGGTGTGAAGCTTCACGTCCTGGTGAATAAACGGAGTCCCTGGGGGAACCAACCAGCTGTCTGACTGTGTCTCTGCCGCCACACCTCCACCTGCACCACCTGCACCACCTGCACTACCCGGCTGACCACAGGAGTTTGGTTGTAGAACTGTATGTATGTGAGTGTGTACGTGTTTGTGTGTGTGTGTGTGTGTGTGTGTGTGTGTGTGTGTGTGTGTGTGTGTGTGTGTGTGTGTGTGTGTGTGTGTGTGTGTGTGTGTGTGTGTGTGTGTGCGTGCGTGTGTGTGTGTGTGTGTTTTCGTGTGTGCGTGTGAGTGCATGCAATCATGCAGGTG
>NC_079413.1:1523872-1591372 GCF_026213295.1 Gadus chalcogrammus | reverse complement strand
GTGTGTGTGTGTGCGTGTGTGTGTGTGTGTGTGTGTGAACACGCATGTGTGCGTGTGCATGCATGCGTGTGCATGCATGCCTGTGTTTGTGCGTGCACATGAGTGTGTGTGTGTGCATGCACGTGTGCATGTGTGTGTGACCGCATGTATGCGTGCATGTGCATGCATGCATGCGTGTGTGCGTGCACGTGCGTGTGTATGTGCGTGTGTCTGGACGTGTAGCGCCACCACTGGGCTGGGAGTACTCACCACGCTCTGCTGGCCTGCTATTCTGCAGGGTTACATAACTCAGCATCAAACCCACCATGATGTCCTTTCTCTGACTCTATGCAGCCCATACACACACGCACACACACACACACACACACACACACACACACACACACACACACACACACACACACACACACACACACACACACACACACACACACACATGCCCTCCCATGCGGGACTTGATGTATCTTGCGATATATGTATAGGGTTCTCATGTACTCCCTTCACTAGGGGGCATTCCGACGCTGTATAGTGTAATGTGTTAACAGAGCGCTATTAGGATCCACTTTAGATTGTGCATAGTCAAAGGCATAGATTTGATCAACTCACAGCTTCCTGAGTGGCTGAATGAAAGCCAACACGGATATTCTGGGAAAAATTAAAAATTTGAATTAGAAAATAAACAAATCTTTCTTTTTTGTAAATCGCACTCTGAAATGTAATAGATATATACATGGATCTAAACTTAAACACACACTCTGAGAAGACTTATCCAACCAACTAGAGAGAGAGAGAGAGAGAGAGAGAGAGAGAGAGAGAGAGAGAGAGAGAGAGAGAGAGAGAGAGAGAGGGCTACTTCTGCGTCCCAAGGTGCTCTGGGATGCCCTCAAGGAAACGGACCGCTGGTCTCTGCCCCCTGGCGGCGTTCCGGGGTAATGACTGCAGACCGCTGGGCTCTGCCCCCTGCCGGCGGCCTGCGGTAATGACTGGGCGCTGCAGCCGTCAGCTCAGGAACATTGTGTCCACGGACGGGCTCAGAATACTGATCCCGCGGCGCAGGGCTGCGGGGTCTGCAGTGTGCGGACTGACTGCCCCCCTGTCCTCCTCACAGAGCCGGAGGACCTTCGCTAAACGCTGTCAGGTGGATCACCACGTTGCAGTTTTACAAAGTGACCTGAACAGCGCGATCTGGACAGACGTCGCGATAATTACAGGGCGATCAGGATTAGATGACCGCGCGTCGATGCGCATCTGCTGCCATGCTGTGATCCAGCCATCAATGTCAAGAAAACTACGAAAATTGAAAGGAGAATGAATTAAAGAGGTCCAATTTAGACCGTATATGTTGTAATGTAATATAATGTAATATGTTACACTGTTGTTTTTTATTGGTCCTCATGAAAAAAAACTAAAGGGGTAGGCCTAACACTGTCGATATTTAGCAAATAAAACATAGGGGGTAACACTGTTTTTTTTCTTTGGTCGTCATGAAAAAAAACACTGTCGTTTTAATCAAATGAAACATGAGGGGTAACACTATCGTTTTTATAAAATGTTGTTTATTATTGGTCGGCATGAAAAAAACACAAGGGGTTAACACTGTCGTTTTTTATCGGTCGTCATGAAAAAAACCAAAGGGGTAACCCTGTCGATATTTATCAATTAAAACATAGGGGGTAACACTGTCGTTTTTATCAAATGAAACATAAGGGGTAACACTTGTTTTTTATTGGTCGTCATGAAAAAAAACATAAGGGGTAACACTGTTGTTTTTTATTGGACGTCATGAATAAAAACATAAGGGGTAACACTGTTGTTTCTTATCGGTCGTCATGAAAAAAAACATAAGGGGTAACACTGTTGTTTATTATTGGTCGGCATGAAAAAAAACATAAGGGGTGACACTGTTGTCTTTGTCAAATAAAATATAAGGGGTAACACTGTTGTTTTTTATCAGTCGTCATGAAAAAACCATAAGGGGTAACACTGTCGTTTTTAATTGGTCGTCATGAAAAAAAACATAAGGGAAATAATAGAAATACACACATACATTTTAATGTCATGTATATCCTCTTTATTGATGATTGATTATTGTGTATTGTCATCGCCTCAGTGGTGCAGTGGAGTGCACTCTGCCTAACCCACTGGTGACTGCGGCTCAATTTCTGTGGAAAACATAATATCTTTAATTTGAAACGTAATGCTATCACTGTCATATATAACCACAGACATATTTAAAATACAAATCACAGTGGGAAGTGGAGAGCGCTGTGAGTTAACCCCCTGGAGACCGGGGTTCAAGTCCGGTTCATGTTGTCAGTTGGAAGACTCTAATCTCTATTCCCTGCGAATTATAAAGTCAAGTATAACCATTGTGTAGTCGTAATTCAGTGTCTTGATGGTGCATTGATAAGTTAGGTGGTTAACACTCTAAACAGCTCAGGTTCGGATCCCCGCAAAAACGTTGACAGGGGTACCACTGTCATTTTACATTGGTCGTCATGAAAAAAAACATAAAGGGTAACACTGTTGTTTTTTATTGGTCATCATGAAACAAAACATAAGGGGTAACACTGTTGTTTCTTATCGGTCGTCATGAAAAAAAACATAAGGGGTAACACTGTTGTTTATTATTGGTCGGCATGAAAAAAAACATAAGGGGTAACACTGTTGTCTTTGTCAAATAAAATATAAGGGGTAACACTGTTGTTTTTTATCAGTCTACATGAAAAAACCATAAGGGGTAACACTGTCGTTTTTAATTGGTCGTCATGAAAAAAAACATAAGGGAAATAATAGAAATACACACATACATTTTAATGTCATGTATATCCTCTTTATTGATGATTGATTATTGTGTATTGTCATCGCCTCAGTGGTACAGTGGAGTGCACTCTGCCTAACCCACTGGAGACTGCGGCTCAATTTCTGTGGAAAACATAATATCTTTAATTTGAAACGTAATGCTATCACTGTCATATATAACCACAGACATAATTAAAATACAAATCACAGTGGGAAGTGGAGAGAGCTGTGAGTTAACCCCTGGAGACCGGGGTTCAAGTCTGGTTCATGTTGTCAGTTGGAAGACTCTAATCTCTATTTCCTGCGAATTATAAAGTCAAGTATAACCATTGTGTAGTCGTATTTCAGTGTCTTGATGGTGCATTGATAAGTTAGGTGGTTAACACTCTAAACAGCTCAGGTTCGGATCCCCGTAAAAACGTTGACAGGGGTACCACTGTCGTTTTACATTGGTCGTCATGAAAAAAAACATAAGGGGTAACACTGTTGTGTTTTATTGGTCATCATGAAACAAAACATAAGGGGTAACACTGTTGTTTTTTATCGTTCGTCATGAAAAAAAACATAAGGGGAAACACTTGTTTTTCATCGGTCGTCATGAAAAAAAACATAAAGGGGAACACTGGTTTTTTATCGGTCGTCATGAAAAAAAACATAAGGGGTAACACTGTTGTTTTTTATCGGCCGTCAAGAAAAAAAAATAAGGGGTAACACTGTTGTTTTTATCGGCCGTCAAGAAAAAAAACATAAGGGGTAACACTGTTGTATTTTATCGGTCGTCATGAAAAAAAACATAAGGGGTGACACTGTTGTTTTTTATCGGTCGTCGTGAAAAAAAAACGTAAGGGGTAACACTGTTGTTTTTTATCGGTCGTCATGAAAAAAAACATAAAGGGGAACACTGGTTTTTTATCGGTCGTCATGAAAAAAAACATAAGGGGTAACACTGTTGTTTTTTATCGGTCGTCATGAAAAAAAACATAAAGGGGTAACACTGTTGTCTTTGATCGGTCGTCATGAAAAAAAACATAAGGGGTAACACTGTTGTTTTTTATCGGTCGTCATGAAAAAAAACGTAAGGGGTAACACTGTTGTTTTTTATCGGTCGTCATGAAAAAAAACATAAAGGGGAATACTGGTTTTTTATTGGTCGTCATGAAAAAAAACATAAGGGGTAACACTGTTGTTTCTAATCGGTCGTCATGAAATAAAACATAAGGGGTAACACTGTTGGTTTTTTATCGGTCGTCATGAAAAAAAACATAAAGGGGAACACTGTTTTTTTATTGGTCGTCATGAAAAAAAACATGACGACCACTGTTGTTTACTATTGGTCGGCATGAAAAAAAACATAAGGGGTAACACTGTTGTTTTTTATTGGTCGTCATGAAAAAAAACACAAGGGGTAACACTGTTGTTTTTTATTGGTCGTCCTGAAAAAAAACATGAGGGGTAACACTGTTGTTTTTTATTGGTCGTCATGAAAAAAAACACAAGGGGTAACACTGTTGTTTTTTATTGGTCGTCCTGAAAAAAAACATGAGGGGTAACACTGTTGTTTTTTATTGGTCGTCATGAAAAAAAACATAAGGGGTAACACTGTTGTTTTTTATTGGTCGTCAGTAACACTGTTGTTTTTTATTGGTCGTTATAAAAAAAAAACATAAGGGGTAACACTGTTGTTTATTATTGGTCGGCATGAAAAAAAACATAAGGGGTAACACTGTTGTCTTTGTCAAATAAAATACAAGTGGTAACACTGTTGTTTTTTATCAGTCGTCATGAAAAGACCATAAGGGGTAACACTGTCATTTTTAATTGGTCGTCATGAAAAAAAACAAAGGGAAATAATAGAAATACACACATACATTTTAATGTCATGTATCTCCTCTTTATTGATGATTGATTATTGTGTATTGTTATCGCCTCAGTGGTGCAGTGGAGTGCACTCTGCCTAACCCACTGGAGACTGCGACTCAATTTCTGTGGAAAAGACAATATCTTTAATTTGAAACGTAATGCTATCACTGTCATATATAACCACAGAATTAATTAAAATACAAATCACAGTGGGAAGTGGAGAGAGCTGTGAGTTAACCCCCTGGAGACCCGGGTTGAAGTCTGGTTCATGTTGTCAGTTGGAAGACTCTAATCTCTATTTCCTGCGATTTATAAAGTCAAGTATAACCATTGTGTGGTCCTATTTCAGTGTCTTGTTGGTGCATTGATAAGTTTGGTGGTTAACACTCTAAACAGCTCAGGTTCGGATCCCCGCAAAAACGTTGACAGGGGTTTCACTGTCGTTTTACATTGGTCGTCATGAAAAAAAACATAAGGGGTAACACTGTTGTTTTTTATTGGTCATCATAAATAAAAACATAAGGGGTAACACTGTTGTTTTTATCTTTCGTCATGAAAAAAAACATAAGGGGTAACACTGTTGTTTTTATCGGTCGTCATGAAAAAAAACATAAGGGGTTCCACTGTTGTTTTTTATCGGTCGTCATGAAAAAAAACATAAAGGGGTAACACTGTTGTTGTTATCGGTCGTCATGAAAAAAAACATAAGGGGTAACACTGTTGTTTTTTATCGGTCGTCATGAAAAAAAACATAAGGGGTAACACTGTTGTTTTTTATCAATCGTCATGAAAAAAAACATAAACGGGTAACACTGTTGTTATTATCGGTCGTCATGAAAAAAAACATAAGGGGTAACACTGTTGTTTTTTATCGGTCGTCTTGAAATAAAACATAAGGGGTAACACTGTTGTTTTTTAATGGTCGTCATGAAAAAAAACATAAAGGGGTAACACTGTTGTTTTTATCGGTCGTCATGAAAAAAAACATAAGGGGTAACACTGTTGTTTTTTATCGGTCGTCATGAAAAAAAACATAAGGGGTAACACTGTTGTTTTTATCGGTCGTCATGAAAAAAAACATAAGGGGTAACACTGTTGTTTTTTATCGGTCGTCATGAAAAAAAACATAAGGGGTAACACTGTTGTTTTTTATCGGTCGTCATGAAAAAAAACGTAAGGGGTAACACTGTTGTTTTTTATCGGTCGTCATGAAAAAAAACATAAAGGGGTAACACTGTTGTTTTTATCGGTCGTCATGAAAAAAAAAATAAGGGGTAACACTGTTGTTTTTTATCGGTCGTCATGAAAAAAAACATAAGGGGTTCCACTGTTGTTTTTTATCGGTCGTCATGAAAAAAAACATAAAGGGGTAACACTGTTGTTGTTATCGGTCGTCATGAAAAAAGACATAAGGGGTAACACTGTTGTTTTTTATCGGTCGTCATGAAAAAAAACATAAGGGGTAACACTGTTGTTTTTTATCAGTCGTCATGAAAAAAAACATAAAGGGGTAACACTGTTGTTATTATCGGTCGTCATGAAAAAAAACATAAGGGGTAACACTGATGTTTTTTATCGGTCGTCATGAAATAAAACATAAGGGGTAACACTGTTGTTTTTTAATGGTCGTCATGAAAAAAAACATAAAGGGGTAACACTGTTGTTTTTATCGGTCGTCATGAAAAAAAACATAAGGGGTAACACTGTTGTTTTTTATCGGTCGACATGAAAAAAAACATAAGGGGTAACACTGTTGTTTTTTATCGGCCGTCATGAAAAAAAACGTAAGGGGAAACACTTGTTTTTCATCGGTCGTCATGAAAAAAAACATAAAGGGGAACACTGGTTTTTTATCGGTCGTCATGAAAAAAAACATAAGGGGTAACACTGTTGTTTTTTATCGGCCGTCATGAAAAATAAATAAGGGGTAACACTGTTGTTTTTATCGGTCGTCATGAAAAAAAACATAAGGGGTAACACTGTTGTATTTTATCGGTCGTCATGAAAAAAAACATAAGGGGTAACACTGTTGTTTTTATCGGTCGTCATGAAAAAAACATAAGGGGTAACACTGTTGTTTTTTATCGGTCGTCATGAAAAAAAACATAAGGGGTAACACTGTTGTTTTTTATTGGTCGTCATGAAAAAAAACATAAAGGGGAACACTGGTTTTTTATCGGTCGTCATGAAAAAAAACATAAGGGGTAACACTGTTGTTTTTTATCGGTCGTCATGAAAAAAAACATAAGGGGTAACACGGTTGTTTTTTATCGGTTGTCATGAAAAAAAACATAAAGGGGAACACTGGTTTTTTATCGGTCGTCATGAAAAAAAACGTAAAGGGGAACACTGGTTTTTTATCGGTCGTCATGAAAAAAAACGTAAGGGGTAACACTGTGGTTTTTTATCGGTCGTCATGAAAAAAAACATAAAGGGGAACACTGTTTTTTTATTGGTCGTCATGAAAAAAAACATAAAGGGGTAACACTGTTGGTTTTATCGGTCGTCATGAAAAAAAACCATAAGGGGTAACACTGTTGTTTTTATTTGGTCGTCATGAAAAAAAACATAAGGGAAATAATAGAAATACACACATACATTTTAATGTCATGTATATCCTCTTTATTGATGATTGATTTTTGTGTATTGTCATCGCCTCAGTGGTGCAGTGGAGTGCACTCTGCCTAACCCACTGGAGACTGCGGCTCAATTTCTGTGGAAAACACAATATCTTTAATTTGAAACGTAATGCTATCACTGTCATATATAACCACAGACTTAATTAAAATACAAATCACAGTGGGAAGTGGAGAGAGCTGTGAGTTAACCCCCTGGAGACCGGGGTTCAAGTCCGGTTCATGTTCTCAGTTGGAAGACTCTAATCTCTATTTCCTGCGATTTATAAAGTCAAGTATATCCATTGTGTGGTCCAAATTCAGTGTCTTGATGGTGCATTGATAAGTTAGGTGGTTAACACTCTCAACAGCTCAGGTTCGAATCCCCGCAAAAACGTCGACAGGGGTTTCACTGTTGTTTTTATCGGTCGTCATGAAAAAAAACATAAGGGGTAACACTGTTGTTTTTATCGGTCGTCATGAAAAAAAACATAAGGGGTGACACCGTTGTTTTTTATCGGTCGTCATGAAAAAATAAATAAAGGGGAACACTGTTTTTTTATTGGTCGTCATAAAAAAAAACATAAGGGGTAACACTGTTGTTTTTTATCGGTCGTCATGAAAAAAACCATAAAGGGGTAACACTGTTGTTTATTATTGGTTGGCATGAAAAAAAACATAAGGGGTAACACTGTTGTCTTTGTCAAATAAAATATAAGTGGTAACACTGTTGTTTTTTATCAGTCGTCATGAAAAAACCATAAGGGGTAACACTGTCGTTTTTAATTGGTCGTCATGAAAAAAAACATGAAAAAAAACATTACCCCTTATGTTTTTTTTCATGACGACCGATAAAAACAACAGTGTTACCCCTTACTGTTGTTTTTATCCGTCGTCATGAAAAAAAACATAAGGGCTAACACTGTTGTTTTTTATCGGTCGTCATGAAAAAAAACGTAAGGGGTAACACTGTTGTTTTTTATCGGTCGTCATGAAAAAAAACATAAAGGGGTAACACTGTTGTTTTTATCGGTCGTCATGAAAAAAAACATAAGGGGTAACACTGTTGTTTTTTATCGGTCGTCATGAAAAAAAACGTAAGGGGTAACACTGTTGTTTTTTATCGGTCGTAATGAAAAAAAACATAAAGGGGAACACTGGTTTTTTATTGGTCGTCATGAAAAAAAACATAAGGGGTAACACTGTTGTTTTTTATCGGTCGTCATGAAAAAAAACATAAAGGGGTAACACTGTTGTTTTTATCGGTCGTCATGAAAAAAAACATAAGGGGTAACACTGTTGTTTTTTATCGGTCGTCATGAAAAAAAACATAAGGGGTAACACTGTTATCGGTCGTCATGAAAAAAAACATAAAGGGGTAACACTGTTGTATTTATCGGTCGTCATGAAAAAAAACATAAGGGGTAACACTGTTGTTTTTTATCGGTCGTCATGAAAAAAAACATAAGGGGTAACACTATTTTTTTATCGGTCGTCATGAAAAAAAACGTAAGGGGTAACACTGTGGTTTTTTATCGGTCGTCATGAAAAAAAACATAAAGGGGAACACTGGTTTTTTATTGGTCGTCATGAAAAAAAACATAAAGGGGTAACACTGTTGGTTTTATCGGTCGTCATGAAAAAAAACGTAAGGGGTAACACTGTGGTTTTTTATCGGTCGTCATGAAAAAAAACATAAAGGGGAACACTGGTTTTTTATTGGTCGTCATGAAAAAAAAAATAAGGGGTAACACTGTTGGTTTTATCGGTCGTCATGAAAAAAAACATAATGGGGTAACACTGTTGTTTTTATCGGTCGTCATGAAAAAAAACATAAGGGGTAACACTGTTGTTTTTTATCGGTCGTCATGAAAAAAAACATAAGGGGTAACACTGTTGTTTTTTATTGGTCGTCATGAAAAAAAAACATAAGGGGTAACACTGTTGTTTTTTATCGGTCGTCATGAAAAATAACATGAGGGGTAACACTGTTGTTTTTTATTGGTCGTCATGAAAAAAAACATAAGGGGTAACACTGTTGTTTTTTATTGGTCGTCATGAAAAATAACATGAGGGGTAACACTGTTGTTTTTTTATTGGTCGTCATGAAAAAAACATAAGTGGTAACACTGTTGTTTTTTATTGGTCGTCATGAAAAAAAACATAAGGGGTAACACTGTTGTTTTTTATTGGTCGTTATGAAAAAAAAACATAAGGGGTAACACTGTTGTTTTTTTTTGGTCGGCATGAAAAAAACATAAGGGGTTACACTGTTGTTTTTTTATTGGTCGTCATGAATAAAAACATAAGGGGTAACACTTTTGTTTTTTATTGGTCGTCATGGAAAAAAACATAAGGGGTAACACTGTTGTTCATTCTTGGTCATCATGAAAAAAAACATAAGGGGTAACACTTGTTTTCTATTTGTCGTCATGAAAAAAAACATAAGGGAAATAATAGAAATACACACATACATTTTAATGTCATGTATATCCTCTTTATTGATGATTGATTATTGTGTGTTGTCATCGCCTCAGTGGTGCAGTGGAGTGCACTCTGCCTAACAGTCTGGTGACCATGGCTCAATTTCTGTGGAAAACACAATATCTTTCATTTTAAACGTAATGCTATCATGTCTATCGGCCGTCATGAAATAAACATAAGGGGTAACACTATCGTTTTTATCAAATGAAACATTAGGGGTAACACTGTCGTTTTTATCAAATGAAACATTAGGGGTAACACTGTCCTTTTTTTATCGGTCGTCAAAACATTAAGGGTAACGCTGTCGTTTTTATCAAATGAAACATGGGGGATGACTTTTTTTTTCTTTGGTCATCATGAAAGAAAACATAAGGGGTAACACTGTTGTTTATTATTGGTCGTCATCAGTGGCGGTTTTAGGCACGGGCGAACCAGGCAGCCTTCCGGGGCGACATATTTGTGGGGGGCGCCAAATCACATGGGGGGCGCCACGAGCAGTAAAAAAAAAATCGCGTTGCGTAGCAGTTATCAATGAAGTACTACATAACATTGTGTGGGGAATAGGTATTTTGGCGCCCCCTCTGGCTGCAGGCGCACACCTGCTCGTTGAGAAGGTGCCGTGCACAGACGGAATGAAACCCACACTGAAGTCCGGAGGTTCACGATATTGGTCGTAATGAAAAAAAAACATAAGGGGTAACACTGTTGTTTTTTATTGGTCGTCATGAAAATAAACATAAGGGGTAACACTGTTGTTTTTTATTGGTCGTCATGAAAAAAAACATAAGGGGTAACACTGTTGTTTTTTATTGGTCGTCAAGAAAAAAAAACATAAGGGGTAACACTGTCGTTTTTTATTGGTCGTCATGGAAAAAACATAAGGGGTAACACTGTCGATATTTATCAATTAAAACATAGGGGGTAACACTGTCGTTTTTATCAAATGAAACATGAGGGGTGACACTGTCATTTTTCTTTGGTTGTCATGAAAAAAACCATAAGGGGTAACACTGTTGTTTTTTATTGGTCGTCATGAAAAAAACATAACGGGTAACACTCTTTTATTTATTGGTCGTCATGAAAAAAAACATAAGGGGTAACACTGTTGTTTTTTTATTGGTCGTCATGAAAATAACATAAGGGGTAACACTGTCGTTTTTTATTGGTCGTCATGAAAAAAACATAAGGGGTAACACTGTCAATATTTATCAATTAAAACATAGGGAGTAACACTGTCGTTTTTATCAAATGAAACGTAAAGGGTAACACTCGTTTTTTTATCTGTCGTCATGAAAAACCCATAAGGGGTAACACTGTCGAAATGTATCGAATAAAACATAGGGGGTAACATATTTGTACGCAATAGTTGACATTTAAATTGGATAGGAATCGCAATGCAGCCACAGATTCACCCTTTCCAAATGAGTGGAAGCTGGTCAAATGTGTTTATATTATTATCCTACAGGTATAACCTACCTTAACTACGATATTGGCGCCTGAGAACCACACACACACACACACACACACACTGCAAGCAGTGGGCCAGAATGCTGCTAGCAGCCAAGTCCCAACATAAAGTGCTTCACACCTGGTCACGAGCGCAGGCACGCACACACAGGTATGCTACTTGGCCCTCTCCTCTGCTGTCCCAGCGTGCATCCCAGTTACCTGGCTACCGTCCCATCAGCAACAGCTGTTACCACGACGACGAGAGCTTTAGAAATCTACTATAAAAAGCTTTTATGCCAAAAATACCCATTTACTAATGAATGAGGCTAACTTGTGTCGGTCAAAGATAATTAAAACCATTAATTTAAGGCGACATGGGTATGCAGGCGTCTACGGATGGACAGCAGAGAGCCAGGTATACGAGCCCGAGGTGGTCATGATGTAACAGCAGGCCCGCCTCCGTCACTCTGCTCCGGCTGAAACGTTGACGTGTGGCGCAGACCCGTCAACCAAAGTGACTCAATGTGCCATCGCCCTCAGTTTATACGACACCGGAGGATGAATGGATGAGAAGGTAATCCCGAGCGTTCATGTGTACCTTTTCCACTGTACCGTTACAAAGATCCTTTAAAACGACGCACCATTAAATGGCCATCAACTCCTTAACCTCCGGTAGACGATCACATTTCTATCCAAAACGACTTGCATTTATTCACACACCGACGGCCAAGTCAACCACGCAAGGCGACGGCCAGTGCGTCAGGGTGAGGAGTCTTGCTCAAGAACAGCGTGGATCCAAGCTAGGAGCAGGGGATCGAACTAGCAACCTTCCGGCAAGTCAATGCGCTTTACCTCCTGGGCCACGGCCGCACCTCCCGCCGATGAGTCAGAAAGCAGTATGTCGAATATTGAAGTTATGCTTGGGCAGTGGACCAATTAGCGTTCAGTACTGCTTAACATCTCAAACTTGGCAACTGAATTTGCAAGTTCAGAAAAGCATTAAGGCGACCCAGATTATAATAAATGTCCAGCCACAAGGGTCAGGACTTATTTAGCCACATTATCAAATAAGCATCTTTATTCAAGATTTAACTACAATGCCAAGTACATTTAAAGAACTAGCCAGATATTTCCAAGAACCTAATATGAACCATCTAGAGCAGGGGTGTCAAACGTACGGCCCGCGGGCCGGATCAGGCCCGCGAACGGGTTTAATCCGGCCCGCAAGATGATTTTGTGAAGTACAGTATTGTAAAAAAAAAAATAAAAAAGATAATTTTTTTTATAAAAATCCTTCCTAGCATTACATGAATTGCATTGACTGGCACTGATTAATTTGTTGTACATTGAACTACTGGACAATTGTGTGTAACTGGAAGTCGCTTTGGAATGTAACGTAAAATGATCTGCCATTTTTCAATGAAAGAAACTGCTGTTCTTAATGTGTCCACTAGAAGTCGCAATAGCAATTATGTTAAGCAAGCAAACTTTATACCGGGGCTGAGCAGGGAGCATATATAAACAGGTAGTGCAGCTAGCCCGGAGCTACCTTGTCGTTCTGCCTTATACTTCCAACATTATGCGCTTTGGCACTCTCATTGCCCCAAAATGTCTCTGTCAAAAAGACGAAAAGTGGACACAGTGCAGAGTTTTACAAGAAAAATGGTCATCGTCCTTTTTATTCACGGAAGTAAATGGGAAACCTGTGTTTGGTGTGCTCACAGCATGTTTAATTTTACATAATTATGCCATATTTTTACCGGCCCGGCCCACTTGGGAATAGATTTTCCTCCATGTGGCCCCTGAGCTAAAATGAGTTTGACACGCCTGATCTAGAGGGTGTTGGTGCATCACATCAAAAAGAGGCAGAGCAAGAGTTTGTAGTTTGGTCGTTTTATTAAAGAACTCTGCAGAACAGTTTGAGACAAACACATCCAGAGAGAGCTTCTGGAAAGTAATCTTAGGCCGTCTCCTCCTTGGCCAGACGGTCCTTCTTGAGTGGTCCCTGTAGGAGGAAGAGGACGGAGGTCAGTGATGAAGACAGACACTGGTCACCGCACATACAGTGGATCGCTAGAGGTAGAATGTTCCCAGGGAGTGAACAGGGAGCGACCACTACAGGCACTGCTCCCCTGCCTCGCCGGAAGGATTACTCTAGCACTGGAATGGAACACGTAGTTCATACCAAACATTGAACCAGGTTACGATCCAGTGCGACCCCAGTTAGGGACAAAATAGAGAAACTAGCAACATGACACTTCTCAAAGCACTACTTTGAAACAAACTTGACAATCAGAACCATTTGGTGCATAACCTCGTCATTGGCACATTTAGGAACACAAGATGGAGAAACTTCTAGCTCAAACTAGTAAAGTTATAATTGGTACTGTTCCAGGTGCTTTAGGGCAGTGCCACACCAACACCAGCACAAAGCCAGCACTGATGGTCATCTCTAGCGCGACTCGTACCATAAACGCTTTCTTCTCCTCGATGGTCTGGAAGCGACCGTGTCCGAACTTGGATGTTGTGTCGATGAACTTGAGGTCGATCTTCTCCGAGGCGCGACGGTTGGTCTGGACCAGCAGAGACTGAAAGGGGGGGGAGAGGACAGTGAGTCAGCAGACATGGAGGAGAGCTGTAGTTAGGCTCAGATGGAGCCAGGCATATGATTCTGATCATTATCTAGGAGAAGTCGTGTTTCAGAAGGAAGGCAGCTGGAAAATTACTCCTCACGGTGTATCGGGCGCCATGCCTGACGCAGGATTCCGTGGTCTCATCACCAACACGTTAACTAAACCCAGTAGCTGGGCAGTGGACTGCTCCACTAAAGCCTATCCTGCTTGAAGCTGCACACCAGTCAGTAGGGGGGGGGGGGGGGGGGTCAGTGGGGGTCCGAGCGGGGCTCACCTTGCGTAGGGTCAGAACCCTCTTCTTCACGCCGATGGTGCAGCCCTTCAGCATGAGGAAGTCGTTGGTCACCTCGCCGTAGTGCACGAAGCCACCCTATTGGACGAGAGAGCGGTCAGTACACTGGGTCACAACACGAGCTCCTGGGGTCATGTCAACATTAGTTTCGGGCTAGTTGTCTATTAGACTGCGCTCAGTGATCGACGAATCAGCAAGGATCAGAGACCCATTATGTCCGCCCGTCGAATGGATCATCACAGGCAGTCTCACAAATAAACAGCTTTACTGAATTAAGTGCTTTAATTGTTTATTAGCAAAACGAACTATTGAAGCTGCAAGTGGTCAGTTATAATCAATTTAACAAAATGCTTTGATTAATTTCAGTCCATGTACTTGGTGCCTGATGGTTGCAGCCGTAGTTGACGTGGACGGATTTCGGTATGAAGACGGTGTAAACTCACCAGGGGGGTGATGCTCTTGTTGGACAGATCGTACTCTGTGGCAGCGTTGTTCTTCACCAGCTTGCCGTCCTTGGTGTGGTAGCCCTGGCCGATCTTGTAGATCTGTAGGAGGCGTTACACATTAGACGTCAATTTCAGAAACAAAACTGCTTAACCTGACTGGAGTAGGCCAAGCAGGTACACGAGTCACAGACTAGTCTGAGGTTAAATGTTCCCAGCGAGTCAACAGGCCAGCGAGCACAAAACGCACATCGCTCCCCTGGCTCACCGGGAGGTTTACTGTAGCACTGGAATGGAACGACTAGTTCATACTAAACATTGAACCAGGTTACGTACAGTGCGCATTAAGGGGAACACACGATGGAGCAACTAGTAACTGCAATGGTAGTCTGGGTCCCGCTAAAACCTCACCTAGGACGACACACTAATGTCATAATCAGTACACCCATGTGGGTGCTTCATTGGAACATTAAGGAGAGTTCCTTGGAGGGGACCTCATCGCGACATCAACCTGGCGTACCTTCTTGTTGATCTCTGTGCGGTGGTGGTATCCCTTCTGACCGGCACGGGCCACAGAGAACGCCACTCGGGCTGGATGCCAGGCCCCGATGCAGGCCACCTTACGCAGACCACGATGGGTCTTACGGGGGAGCTTCTTTGTGTGCCAACGGCTGGTGACACCTGGGAAGAGGAAGAGGAAGACATTAAAGACGATGCCAGAGGCTTGATGCTCCCAGAGAGCAACGTCACCGGCCATAGACACACACGGTGGGGTAACAGACGGGGTGATGTTCCCAGGGAGTGAACAGGGAGCGACCACTACAGGCACTGCTCCCCTGCCTCGCTGGAAGGATTACTCTAGCACTGGAATGGAACACGTAGTTCATACCAAACATTGAACCAGGTTACGATCCAGTGCGACCCCACTTTTGACTTAAGGTCAAAGGTAAAGGGGTGCTTCGGTACAAGTTCTAGAACTTATTCACTGTACAGCACTTCTGTTGACATTTGATGAGCCAAAATAATCTGATAGTTCAGCAGCATCTGCTAGGTTTATTTCAGGCAATTACACCTGCGTCGCTTTACATAACAAATAAGGTGCCATTAGCAGACGTCGTTCCCTCAACTCACCCTTGTATCCGTGTCCCTTGGTGACTCCGATGACGTCGATCATCTCGTCCTGGGAGAACACGGTGGTGATGGCCACCGACTGCTCCAGCTTCTCACGGGCCCAGTCGATCTTGTCCGAGATGGAGCCACCGTTGAGCTGCACCTCCATGAGGTGGGCCTTCTTCTGCCTAATGGGAATGAGTCTCATCTGCACGGAGGAGAGAGGGGACGTGGTTAGGGTCAGACCCAGGGGGCAGCGGCTGGAGTTACTGCGTTAGGACGCCTGTCGTGTTTCAGAAGGAAGGCAGCTGGAAAATTACTCCTCACGGTGTATCGGGCGCCATGCCTGACGCAGGATTCCGTGGTCTCATCACCAACACGATAAACTGAACTCGGGTAGCTGGGCAGTATAGACTGCCTCACTTAAGACTATCCTGCTTAAAGCTCGACACCAGAATCGGTGGAGCGTCCGACCGGTCCCCAGACCGCCGTCTCAGGTAGCTGGACATATTTTTACATAACATTTTAACTGTTCAGAGAAGCCTCTCAGCCATCCTCTCCAGGGAGAGAGGCGAGTAGCAGCAGACCCACCTGTGTGTGGGCCAGGATTCGGATGACGTGGCAGTACTTCTTCATGGACGCAAAGTCCTTCTCCAGCTGCTTCTTGCCGTCGTCGTCCTGCCATCTCTTGCAGTACTTGGTGAAGGCCTTCTTCTTGGACTTGTACCTGTTCACGAGCCATGCAAGGGCGGAGGCGCGGCGAGGGGAGCACAGACACACAACGGGTTGGCGCCGGCCCTTCGTGACCGCGAGGGTCAGAGGAAGGGACCGGGCCGGCTGCGCGCCCTCTCCCCCTCGTAGGGACGAGAGGGGCGTCTGCAGCTTCTGAGGGGGTTTCGGCTCATGGCACGGCTTCTAAGAAGCACTTTCCACCGGCCAGAGGAGCCTGGAGCTCGTCAGTCCACGAGGAACATGAGAGGAGCTGCCGTTCGGAGGCCACCATGGGGTTAGACTGGCTCAGTAAACACATTCACCATGTTCACGTTTACTGGGCAGCCAACATGCTTCTGCGGTCAGTATGTTTGGGATCACATTTGGGTCGGAGACTCACCAGTTCTTGTAGAAGCGACGCTTGCACTCGTCACTGATGTGCTCGGCGAAGATGGTCTTGATGGCACGCAGACCGCGGGGGGTCTCGATGTAGCCCACAACACCGACCACGATCATGGGAGGGCACTCCACAATGGTGACGGCCTCAACAACCTCCTTCTTGTTGACCTCTGCAGACGCAAAGTCATGGACGGTGAGACTACGATGATATTTTATCCAACAAGGTAGCAAGACAAGACTGGGCTAATAGTAATAATAATAAATTAAATTTATATAGCGCTTAATATGGTACTCTAAGACGCTTAATAGTAATAAGACTGCGCTCAGTAATCGACATTCAGCAAGGATCAGAGAACCATTATGTCCGCCCGTCGATTGGATCATCACAGGCAGAACTCAAAACTAAAAACACAACTTTTGATACATCCTACCACGATGTAATACAGGGGCGTAATCTGAGTCAACTCACTTGAGCCAGGTCGGTCGACTTCACGGACAATGTGGGTCATGCCGGCCTTGTAGCCCAGGAAGGCCGTGAGGTGGACGGGCTTGGTGGGGTCATCCTTGGGGAAGCTCTTCACCTTACCACGGTGACGCCTACTCCTCTTGCGGGGCAGGAAGCCCAGAGACCCGTGGCGGGGAGCCGAGAACTTACGGTGAGACTGGAAGGAGAGGGAGGCAGTGTGGTCAGTAACGTGATATTTCAGATTTACTAAATTAGTAGTTTCGGGCTAGTTGTCTATACTGCGCTCAGTAATCGACATTCAGCAAGGATCAGAGACCCATTATGTCCGCCCGTCGATTGGATCATCACAGGCACACAAATAAACAGCTCTACTGAATTAAGTGCTTTAATTGTTTATTAGCAAAACGAACTATTGAAATGACAGGCAACACATGCCAAGGCTAGCAAGACTGAGCAGTCGCACATGGACTAGAAGCCCATTATTCAGGTCTGGATCACATTAAAAACAATAAATGGCACATAAAGCGTATGCGTTTCTAATATATTAGGTTGGCATTCAAGAGTTTATCTATTGACTGTTATTACTGACAGAGCTACTCTGTAGAGGGCCTAGACCGCGACAGTACAGCAGCCATTTTGGCTGAGCTACAACATGCAACGACCACGCATTAACAGTGTAAAT
This sequence comes from Gadus chalcogrammus, assembly GCF_026213295.1. Taxonomy (NCBI): domain Eukaryota; kingdom Metazoa; phylum Chordata; class Actinopteri; order Gadiformes; family Gadidae; genus Gadus; species Gadus chalcogrammus. The sequence continues at coordinate 1,573,426 of NC_079413.1, read as the reverse complement.
ATCCCATTAAATATAACAACCTACAATAAATAATCTGCATTGAAGAACGGATGACAGTAAGTTAACACAACCAAGGGATCAAAGGGAGGTAAATCATAAGGATGCTCGAGATAAACATAGCTAGAGCTGGCATTGAAACTCACCATTTTGTCTCAGAGCCGAATGAAAGAGACAGTAGTATGAGGAAGCGGCCTATTTATACAGAAAAGGTATCGCGAGATTTAACGTGGGTACGCTGGACCCGGCCCACTTCATCCCTACCGAACCCGATAGGTGTCGCTGTGGTATGCACGTTTTATTTTATGGGGTGATCAAGCGATTCACTTTTACATTCATATTTTAGCATCCACGATGGTGCACATTGTTCAAGCATGTGTTGGTTAAGTATTAGTTCAGTTCTGTTGCATACTGCTAAAAGGTTTCAGTTAAAGAGACTTTAAACTTAAGTTGCATTTAAGGACGAGAATAGATTGGATGAATACAAATCATCGAATTGTATTCTCATAAACGTGAAATGGGGATTTATTGGTTATAAAATATGTGAAGGCCCTTGAATTAAATAGTTTTATTTAATTCAGAGAATTAAATGTATACAAAGAACGTATGTCACATATTGAATCACATTCAAATAAGCTTTAACCATTTATTGGACAAGAAAATACACTATTATAAGGCAAGATGTTTATTTTGTGGTCTTCAGAACTTTTGAATACCGAACTCTGGACCTTACTTTGATTTAAATGAAAACTAAACCAAATAAACAACTAAAGTAAACCCCTAGTTCTCAGATTTCGTAAAAGTGTGCCATAGTTAACTTCTGAGAATTAACATTGAAATAATGGTAAAATAATCAATAATGTAATATTTATCACCCTGACATTAGTGTATCCATGACAACAGAAATGGAAGACCTGGTAAATACCCAGGCCATTATTCTATTCTTATGCACCCGAGGTTGATATAGACTTTTAATTAATTACATGGTGTGTATGTATGTGTATATATATATATATATTCTTCAATTAACAGCTTATGTTGGAAATGATCAAATCTATTGACCAAACAAGTAGATTGTTCAGTTTAAAACAATGAAATGTGAAATAATTTAATGAAACAATGAAGATTGATTCAATGTTATGTTAAAAAAAATCATACTGAATGCCATAAGAAAACTCTTATTTTTACAATATTGGTATATTATACTTTGCCATAAAGGTTTCTTATCGCAGTCTGTTGTGTGAATGCAGTTGAATGTCATTTAAATAGCGTTTCAAAAGACATGGCGCATTATCAATTCATGCTACATGAGTTATGCAAATTCAGTGTTCATCATTTGGTAATTAACACGACTAAACCCATAACGGTCGCAGTCTGTTAAAAAATGTCACTTTTCACATTTTATGTTTAATATTTATAGCAGGAAGTGTGCTCAAGCAGGCGTAATTACCTGCTTTGTAAAACATCTTTAAATAAACCTACCAGATGTTTCCAAAGTATCACACAGATTATTTTGGCTCGTCAAAACACCACGTGGAAATGTGTTTCACATTTTTATCTCCGGTCCATCAACCCACCAGGGCATGGCGTACTTCCGCCCGTATAAAAAAGGAAAGAAGTGCAGATAGACAGATCAGGCTAAGGCGGCTTTTCACACGCTGTTCAGATGAAAGCCATTCCAGCCAATCCTGGTCCTCAACCAGATGAAGTAAAGCATTGGGACAAGCGGCTTGGACAGGGACTGCAGGGGAGTTGGAACCACCTATGGCCACCAGGGGGCGCTGTGGCCAGCAGGGGAGCCCTTCAGGGGGGCCGCTTCTCTCGGAGGTTCATCTCCTGGAAGAAGGCCTTTCCAAACTCGTAGCTGCTGATCATGATGGCGCAGGCCGGGGCCACCTTGATCACCCGGGGGAGGAACCCTGGGGACACAACGCAGAACAGTGAGGGGAATACAGCAACATGAGACGGGAAAAACATTCAGATCTCACCATGGGGATGTAATGGTCTGATTTAATGCCGTAGTAGTTGCTACAGGGTTGGATTACAGAAAAAGCCATCTCCTAAATAATAGTCATACAGTGGTAACTGAAATTGATAAGATGGCGTTGCCTGTATAAATTGTTTACTAGGTTTTTGTACGGAGCAAAATCTAAACAGGTACTGCACATGCCATTGTCAGACTACCGATTGCAAAATGATTGATTTAATCAAAAGCAGTCATGTTGTAAATAATGAATCCAGTGGTGTGAAGCGAGGGCGTATTAAACCACCATAAGGGGTCACACTCTATGGGGGGAACCCCTCATGGGGTGACCCCTTATGGGGGTACAGGACATGTCAGGCTAAAGCAGGCGTACCGGCGAAGAGGCCGCGGTGTCCTGACTCCGCCCAGATGTCCTTCAGTATGTGCCAGGTGGCGCTGGACCTCTTCAGGGGAACTGGTGAGGAAAGGACAACTTTAAATCACACTGTAACATGTCATGTTGCTGTGATAACCTCCATCACAACAGTCCATGCTATAAGCTCAAGCTAACGCCGGCTTAGCTAACGGACCTCCCAGCGTCTCCATCTCCCCCAGTTGGATCTGTCGGCGCGTCTTCACCACGTCGAACGGCAGGGTGAGGACGGCCGCCACCTGGTGAATGCATGAATATAATTCATTACTTCGCGGTCACACATGAATGAAAGTATGAAGACAACCAAAGCACAAAGACGATCCCCCAATCTGCGTTCCTTCTCTAAATGTCATCCTTGATATTAAGGGAGTTTTCTCCTGCTCTCTGGGCCAGGGGGGCGTCATAAACACACCTGCACCTGTGATTAAAGGCTATACAAATATGGTTGAATTGAATGATGAACAAGGTAAATACTGCCGAACAATATCATTACTATAATTAGATGCTAGTTAAGCTGAATAGCTGCCACCATTGTTACCTCAAGCTGCCTCTAATCTCCTTTAGAGAGGTCGCAGAGTATGATTTCCTTATCGAATGCTACGCTACACTACTTCTACGCTAGGCTACTGCTACGCTAGGCTACTAGTCAAACACAACACTCACCGCTCCAGAGATGGCTCCCGCTGTGAAGCTGATGGAGAAGTCCGTCTGGGAGATGAAGCGCTGCTCGTGGAGCCATTCCTTCACCAGCTCGTAGTTGAACCAGTACAGTGCTGCACGCACACAAACACACGCACAAAGTGACACAAAGTCACACAAAGATACAGGGACGAGGGGGGGGGGGCGCGACCCTGAGAGAGAGACAAACCCTAAATGGTCTATAAACATTTAGGGAATCTAGAAGACGCTTTTATCCAACGCGACTTACAATAAGTCCATTTGTCAGAAGACGGTGAAACAACGATAGATCGCTGTCAGTACTGTAAGGATGTTCATAGAACCAAGTGCCAAGCACTAAACAATCGCTAGGTTAACCCATTCCCCGTATACAACAGAGACAGCTAGGATAAGACGCTACACAATGCTGAGTACTATTTTTAAGTGCCTGGACGTACAACATACAATAAGTGCGTCCATAAAGTGACAGGACGCACAACATACAATAAGTGTGTATGAGGGGTGGGTCTGGGTAGGGGGGGGGGGGGGGGGTGTAAGAGAGGGAGGCTATGCAGAGTCCAGGTGAACTCTGAACAGGTCTTGAGTCTCGGCGGGCCTCAGGTGGGGGCTCACCTGAGAAGGGGACGTCCCTGAGTACGGTGGGCCCCCAGCCCTTCCAAAGCGACAGCCAGCCGCTCTGCGCCACGGCCGAGCGGATGCACACGTTGAGCTCGCGGTACGTCAGCTTCCTGGACTGCATCTTGGTCCGCACCAGCTCCAGAGGGCTGATCACTGTGACGGCGCCCACTGGTGGCCAGAACAGAGGAGAGCAGGAAGGTGAAGACGCTTTTGATTTGAAAAGGGGGGATGTAACGCCACCAGGTGTGAGTGTGATTAGCCGTTACAACGCGTGTGTAAATCTGCCTTTTCTTGCGTTTTAGTGACATCACAAGTGGGCGTGTCCACCTAGACGTGTGATGAGCTACGTTTGCTACAGTCCGATGGAAAGGCTGGTGGACTGATCTATGTAAGAACATTTTGATTTAAGGATACTACAGGGGCTCATTTCTGACCAATCAGGTCATCCCATCAGGGATTGGCTCGAATATTCCATCCTGCCAGTCAATCACATGTGGGAGGGAGAGGCCCGAGTGGTTGAGCATCTTTTGTCGGCCCGGTGCTTTGTCTGGTGACCTACATCGAGCGAGGCCGCCGGCGATGAGCGGGATGTGGCTGCCATGGAGACCCAGGCTGTAGCGGAGGCCGTCCCTCAGCTGGTCGTAACACGTGAAGTAGATGACGGTCGCGGGCACCGCCATCACCCTGGAACACGGCGCAAAACATCCTCACGAGCCATTCCTCATCAAACGATCTTCAGGGCACAATCTTTATCAAACGTCACATATTCAAGCAGGAGGAATCTTTGAGATTTTGGCGGCTGGTTACTCGTTGAAAGGTTTCTATTATTGGAAGGTTTCGAATATTTTGAGGTTTCGAATATTGAAAATGGTTTAAACAACCCAAAACGATGCTGTACTGAAACTATACTGAAAGCAAAGAAATAGGCTTGGTTCTCATTATTTGACAAACGGCTATAGTTCAGCACAGCATTGGTGACCATGCTGTGATGAACTATAGGTTTCAGCCCATTACTGAGTCTATGAATCCTCAATATGAGCCACACACAAGGGCACATGTGGGTGGTGGATGGCCACTCACAGTGTCGGTGGCAGGCCGCTCCATAAGGCCCGTGCTCCTTCCCGGCGGGTGATCTTCACGAAGGCGTCCTGCTCAGACGACAGATAAACCCGTTAACGAGAGACACTACAGACCTGATGAACCCGAAACAGGTCCCCATCTAACACCCTCTTCCCAGAAACACACAAACCCAGGTCATGAAGGCACAATAGTCTACAAAATAAGAATTGGATTAGGCCTCTCTTTTTACGCTGGCATGCCAGTGTGGTAGTACAGGCCAAGCCACTCAGACAGCCACACGCTATCCACGTCGGGGCTCTGGCTTGTTAAGCTGTAACTCTGATTAACTAGTGTTGACTCAGCCGTGACAGCGATCTGCAGCGGCGGCCATTTTACTCCAAAGTCTCACCAGGGTGCCGTTGAAGTGCGTCTGTGTCCTGTACAGGCTGGTGCAGCTGCTCCCATTTCGACACACGTAGATGTGATCCATCAGGCCGTTGCAATACAGGAAGCACTTCCCTGTGATACACACGGACACACAGGCGTTAATTAAACAACATGTATAAGGTGACCCGTGTTAGAAGAGCAAGCAAATCCAAAGCGTTCTCTTTTCTTTTGAGTGAGGAAAACACACAATGCTGACACAGGATGACTAGGCAGCCTGGGTGTTGTGGAGGTTATGTTTCAAGGTTTAATGTTTTGGTGAATAGAGATAAGATAGAACTACAACGAAGATAATGACCCCCGCAGCCATCAGGAGCAAGGCCTGTTTACTCTCTGCTATTTTTAAAATGCTGCAAAAACCTAAGCAGAAAACACTAATGTGACACCAACTAACCAGTAGCGAGAATAGTATGCCTAGAAAGCAAGCCAAAGCAGCTGGCTAAAGATGCATTTAGTAAGGTTAACAGTGGTTCCGTTTCCTTAAATTCAAATGCACCTGGGGGGAACTATGTGAAACAACTCGACTCAAATTCAGTTTAGTCCAGCATCAGAGTGACCTACACACTCAACCCCTGTAACGAATCATCCTTGTTCTGCACATACTTTAAAATGTGCTTTTAGAAAACAGAATATAGTAGAATAGCAACTGGAAAGGGCGCAGTTTGGCACGTTACATGCGATTAAAGCAAAATGTACCTGAAACATTGTAGTACAATGCTGTTGATCAAATGCTACCTACATCTGCTGAATTTCCCCATTCAGAGATAACATTGTATCAATGGACAAGGGACCACAGCTCCAAGCGCAGATAGCATTGTCTACTTTGTAATGAAGGTGGGGAGCCAAACAGCTGGCCTGTCTACACCCATATCCGTCCTTCGGAGGAGACGAAAAACCGAGGTCCTGACTCACTGAGGTCAAAGATCCCAGGACACTTATCGCAAAGAGTAGGGGTTTCCCCGATGTCCTGGCCCAACCAAGCTCATTCAATCTGGCCCCCTAATCATCCTCCTGTATAATTGGCTGGCTCATTAATTCCCTCACTCTCCACCTCAAGCTGGTGTGTGGTGAGCGTTCTGGCGCAGATTGGCTGCCGTGCATCACCCAAGTGGGTGATACACACTGGTGGTGGTTAGTGAGGTCCCCCCTTCACTGTAAAAGCGTCTTTGAGTATCTAGAAAAGCGCTATATAAATTCAATCCATTATTATTATTATTATAGCTTCAGAAACGATTGACCCAAGCAATCTTAGATTTGTTAGTGATATTCGTTATTGGCTTCTTAGAAAAGACGCGTGCGTTAGTGAGCCATGCTGGTTAGTGAGACACAAGGCAGTGCTGTGATATGCAGGAATCATAATTACTGTTCATTATGAAAATATGAAATATATGATGCCAGTGAAAGAAGATGTCCTGGTGTCGAGTCCGTTGGGATACTCACACTTGGAGGGACGGGCGACACAACCCCTACGGGCTCTATCGCAGGCTACAGCATCAGAGCAGAACGCCCGACAGAGGAGTGGGAACAGTGGAGAGAGGGAGAGAGAGAGAGAGAGAGAGAGAGAGAGGAGGAAAAGCCAGACACAGAAGACAAGCGAAGACGTGTTAACAAAAGCACAACACACGTGGCGGCACTACTCAATGACCGGATCATAAAGACGTTAAGAGTGTCACTGAAACCGGAGTAAAAGATACTGAGACTAACTGACAACTGAAAACCAAAGGGGACAGATAACGAGACAACGTAGACGCCAGGGGTCCCACTAGGGGCCCCCTGAGGACCCTGTGTCCATCGTCACGGACCCAGTGCACCGTGGTGCGCCGTCTTACCCTGGGAGAGGGGCTTCTGCTGAGCCTGCAGCCGGATCTTCACCACGTCCAGAGGGGTGACTGCAGACAAACGGACAGCAGGTTTTACACGTCTGCTGCATTGGTTGAACTTCTCTTAAATCGGGGACATTATTCAAAACATCGGCCGCAACACTGAGGGTGTCACTATAATATCAGGTAAAGTAGGTCAGCAAATGGGTATAGGCGCTTCAGTGTCAGGTGTGCGGAGTTGTTCTAACTCATCTCTTACCGAGCAGAGAGGTGAGGAGGGCCCCTGTGCCAGACGCCAGCATCTGCTGGACTGGGGAGATCCCAGTTACAGGGCCGCTCCCAGCACGCTCACCCATCATGGCTACCTGCCGCATCAGGGGTTGGAGAGATAAGACGCAGAACACGGCCGTATTGCAGCAATAACACCGCTGTCGGCAATAACACGACTGCAGCGCAAGCAGGACAGCCACTCCTGGGCTCGGCTAATGGTTAGGTAACACGCAGCAGTGAAAGATCGTGGAAATATAAAATAGAAATGTACTTCCATTTTTTGCATTTCTGCACATTTCATTATCCGAAAGTGTTGAGCAAGAAGTTACTAATAATCAAGTTTATCACCAAATACTTAAAAACGTGATAGGGATTAACAACACTGCTTGTGTCAACTCACTGTATTCCCTTTAGACAGTCTACATAATACATTTGAATGATTGTGCCCCAGCAGGGCCTAGGGCTGTGGGGCTGGGTTTGATGTTGTTGTCACACAGTACACTGATAGCTTATCTTTCTATAGCACATCGTCAGTCGCCTCAGAGACTGGCGTCAGGGTATCCGTCCAACTACTACATTACACTGACAATATCATTACACTTATTGTAGTGTTTGAGTTAGGGCAACTGCATTCGTATCAGTCTACCATTTTATTGGTATGCTCATTTAGTGATCTATACCTAAATAGCAACAAATATTTGATCTTTGGAATCTATTTCAGCTTTTAAACAATGAATTCCAGTGACTTTAAAGCACTCAATTGTACTAAATGTTTTGGAAATATTGGCAGATGTGTGACTTATGCAGCATCGCACGTGTATGGTACTATCTAACGACATGAATAAGACATCATGTATTGCATTCATATATTTTATATGAATGGACTTTGTCAAACACACAACCTGGACCCGAACCCTACCCTCATCCCATTAGCCTCAACCACCAGACCAGTTCAGGTCCACCTTGTGACTCTCCCATTTAATGGGAGAGTCACAAGGTGGACCTGAACTGGTCTGGTGGTTGAGGCTAATGATTAGCCTCAACCACCAGACCAGTTCAGGTCCTCCTTGAGACTCTCCCATTAGCCTCAACCACCAGACCAGCTCAGGTCCACCTTGTCATCATACCTGCTTACCCACACCTACTAATGCGATCTGCTCTTTCAACAATACATGGGGGAGATGTGGATACTCCAGCCCTCCCATCAAGACCTTTCAAACCATCCCGATGCGTTTGAATGGTCTGGGTCTGGCTGTTAGCCGAGCTAGCCGCTGTCTCTCAGGGACATGTTGTCCCGGCGTAGGCTGTCCTCGGAGCTAGCAGCTAACATGCTATTACATCAATTACATCTATTAAAACGTCCAGTGCGAACTCACCCCTTTCACTGAGAGTATCGTTGTGAAGAAAACGTACTTTCACCCATCGTATTAGCACTGCCGAGTGCTAATATTGAATGATATTTAGCACGCTGCCTCCGTGGTTCACTCATTAATGTCATCCGACGTTCAACACAGACAACTTGTTTTGCAACACTTCACTCTCGCGATACCACGCGGTCGAGACGTCGATGTCTACTGAACGGGCTGAACTCTCGCGATGAAGGGAGCTGTCCATGCAACATGTGTCTGGCCGAGGTCATGAGAGATGCCTGGCAGGACTGGGCTATGCAAGCCCACCGTTCTTCTTCTTCTTGTAGAGAATTCTGGGGGGTTGTTCAGTTTCTGCCAGAACTATTTAGAGAGTGTTATAACTATAAATGAGTAAAACTCTCTCTAAAGGGCTCTCGTTACTGCCTCTGCCTGATCTGAATTATCAACAAACCCCCAAATCTAAGATAAAATTACTAGACCAAAAAATAAATGTATAAAACGACATCCTACCTATCTAATTACAGAACTTTATGAAAAAAGAAGTGATTATTGTATTTAACCTTCAATTCAAAGTGATTGTTTAATCTTCCTTTTAAAAATGAAAGCACTCATCCAATGAAAAAAAAACATTAATTATTAAATCAAGTTTTTCCGCTTCACTGCTCAGTGCGTCTGTTGCTGGCCCCGCCCCCCCTCCGGCGGATCTGCGTCTGTCACATGTCAACAAAGTTAACAACAACTAAAATGGTTTTAATGCTGCCCCAACAAACGGTCAAACTCAAACAAGGAGTCGGTCTTCATACACACACAAATCTAAAATGTGGAGATGGACAGATACGATACGACGCTGATCTGCTGATCTCCTGTCGAGTGGGATGGTCCTTTCTGACGAGGGTGTGCGCAATATATAAACCTCCTGATGAAACCTTCGAAAGGGGAAATCCAAAATATCTCACAACTCGCAGCAGCCATTAAGTCAACAGCAAAGGTAAGGCAAGTTATATTGAATTGCAGCAATTAATATTAAACCCTTCACATAATCGTCCATGGATTTACTTGTTTTAAGATAGTTGTATTGTCGTCTCACCTGCAAGACTAAATATACATGCATTAATGTGGGTTGCAAAGCAAGTCACACTGTTGTGATTGCAATCGTTGTACTGCGTAATTGCATTTAAATGAATTATGTTATTACGCTTTATTACAGACCAGTTGTTACAACAATGCATGGGCAGAATGTTCTTAAAATCACATCAAACAAACTTCCTGTTTAACCCTCCATTAGCCTATATGATGGATTACAAACTATTTGACCATGTAGCCTTTATATCTGTATTACAAAAATGAATACATTGACTAACTAACCTCTAATAATGAGGCCTAATTGATCCTGCATGAACAACCCCACCGCTATACAGTGTGAATAATCTGGGGCTAAAGCCTGCAAACCCCCCCCCCCCCTTGTGCTTGTGCAGATGCAGACCTGGATGCTGATGTGTTTGGTGGTGCCGGCCGTTGTTTGGGCGGAGGACTGCCCTGCCGCGGACAGCTGCGTGGTGGGCCACACATGCTGCAGCAGCCCAGGGAACGGCTTCGCCTGCTGTCCATTTGAGCAGGTTCATTGAGATCTACCCACCCAGCAGACCTAGAGCCACCATTCACACCGCATGCTCCACACGCTCTCTATTTACATATCTTTACGCGCGAGTACGGCTACCGTAGAGCCCCGTTGCTGGGTATCTCCTCGCTTCAGATACACCTCGAGTATTTACATCGTTATCGTGAGGTTGAATGTCTTTTAATGCCTTTATGACCGGGTTAGCGGGCGCTGCTGTGCGATACGAACATCCGACCTGCTTTGGTAGTCAAACGCCGGCGGCGGCTACAGTTGAGCCTTTGTGCAGGCGGTGTGCTGTGAGGACCGGGTCCACTGCTGCCCGGTGGATACCCGCTGCGACGTGGAAGCCTCCTGCTGCGTGAACGACACCACGTCCGTCCCCTGGGAGGAGGGACGCTCTGCCCCCCCGCCCACGCTCACCAAAGTAGGGTCCCCATGTCAAGTACCGCCAGTGTCTTAGTAATGACGTGTGACTGATACACTCGTTCATATGACATGCATGGCTCGTCACAGGGAGCCATGCAGGGTCTGTAGCGACATGACAGTTCAAGGAATCTATACAGAGAAGTGAGGAGATTAGTGCGGCCTCAGTATCAGACTTTGTGGTTACAGTGGCAACGCAAATGACTACCAGAACACCTTTCAGTTAGAGAGTGGAAGGAAGACATTTCTAGGCCCAAGAAGGGTGATTAGTAATTATGTAAACAAGGTTTAATGTATACATTTATAAACAAGGCTTATATCATTGGATGTAGATAATTCTAGATAATTACGATCAATATCTCCGCAATCTCTGCAGTCGTTCAGGATGGTGCGGTCGTACGACACGGAGGAGGATGACAACATCTGTCCGGATGAGTCCCGGTGCCCGCCGGAGTACTCCTGTCTGAAGGCCCTGACCCGGTTTAACTGCTGCCCCCTCGCCAAGGTGACTTAACCTAGTTAGGTTATGGGACAAATGAACAGCAACATGGGTTAGATGTCCAGCCGCAGTAAGGCTGGGCAGCCATACAGAGGCCCAATCCCATTTCTACCCCTTACCCCTTCCCCTTACCCCTCCCCCTTGTTTTGAAGGGGTAAGGGGAAGGGGTAAGGGGTAGGAATGGGATTGGGCCTTAGGCCCAATCCCATTTCTACGCCTTACGCCTTACGCCTTCCCCTTACCCCTTACCCCTTACCCTTCTAGTCTAGGTGAACTCTGAACAAGTGAGTCTTTATTGATGTTTGAGATGAAGGATTTGTGAAGGAGTTTGTGCTGTTCATGCATGAATTCAGGGAGGACATCGGGTAGATGACAGTTAGTACCGAATTGAAGTGATCCGATGATGTACCGGGTCAACTGTCTGTAGTCTTTTTGTACGATTTGTATTTCATTATGTCTGCGATCAATCCCCGACAACAGGGTATCTCGTGCAGCGATGGGAAACACTGCTGTCCCGAAGGACACGGGTGTAGCGTGGACAGTCGCTCGTGTATCAGTAAAGGTTTGTCCTCCCTTCATACCCACATAAGCATCGAGCTCCGTAGAAGAGCAAATTGTAGCCAGGGTTTCCCCAACTATGTCTTCTGTCATTATTTTTATTTGCCATTATCTTACCGCAAACACAGTTTTGAAGTCGGCAATTTTTTGCCATCCCATTATCGGAATTTCATTATACTGTTTCTTCTGTTCCAGAGAAAACCTCAGTATCTACTTTCTAACCCTGATAACCTATCTATTATGTTGATTCATCTGACTGTTACAGAGCTCGTCAGCCCGGTCGTCTGCAGTGACGGCGAGTCAGAGTGCCCGGAGGAGACCAGCTGCTGTCAGAACACCGACAGCAGCTGGGGTTGCTGCCCCTTCCCAGAGGTACGCCCGTCCGACTCCGTACTCCGCATCTGCGAGCGGAACTGAAAATGAGCAGCAATCGGCAGTTTGGCCGCGTGGTTTTACTTCTGTTTCCCTGGTCCACCTCATGCCTTTCTGTTCCCCCGTCCAGGCCACCTGCTGTGAGGACATGGCACACTGCTGCCCAGGGGCCAGTGTGTGTGATGTCGAACAGTCCAAATGTGTTTCGTTGTCCACCAAGAAGGAGACCCCGATGTGGGCCAAGTTTCATGCCAGGAGGATAGCCGAATGGGAGAGAGCCGAAAGTGGTACAAAACTAACAAAACATGTTACGGACACATCGTTATGTACATGTGGGGGCACTGTGGTTAAATTATGCTTGACTTGTTTGTGGTCGTCTTGCAGAGGAAGAACAAGGGACCGTCCCGGCCCTTTCTGGTGAGGAGAGCCTTGAGACCCCCACTGAGACCCCCACTGAGACCCCCACTGAGACCCCGAATGAGACCCCAAGTGAGGTCACCACTGAGACCCCCACTGAGACCACGAATGAGACCCCAAGTGAGGTCACCACTGAGACCCCCACTGAGACCCCCACCGAGACCCCCACTGAGACCCCCACTGAGACCCCCACCGAGACCCCCACTGAGTTGACCCCTGCTGGTCCAATGGAGGACGCTACAGAGCTGCTCTCAGAAACCACATCTGGTAAAACCAATGCATCTTTGAGTGTCTGTAGTATTATTAAGTATTATTTATATCACAAAGTGCATTCTGGGCCATATCGTATTAAATTGGTCTGCACCCTGGAAACGTGTTCCCTAGATAACGATATCCAATGCAACAAGTCCTACTCTTGTTTGGATGGAGAGACGTGCTGTAAGACCCTCAACAAAGCGTGGGGATGCTGTCCGCTACCCAAGGTGCGCCTTATTCTGATACCTTTGATTTTGAAACGGTCAGAAATAAAGTAAATGTGTGCAGGGAGAGTTAGAATGTAGGTTAAAACCGAGGTCATGTCTTGTGAACGAATAGGAAGCAATAATATGATATTTTTCAAAAGATATTGGGCTTTAATTTTACTTATTCAAAGATCTACCTTTGTACTTAAATTATTAACATTTACCATTTTTATATTTGCTAGTATTTTAGAACTTTAGCCTCGACCACCTTCATTGAGAAAGACAGATTTGCAGACATCAACACGGGAGATGGTCTATCATTCTCTGTGATATCATACAGTCACACCATCGCACCTTATTGTACATTGATATTACAGTGATCAAATAATCCCTCTAGCCCTCTCTCCTCCTCCACCTTCCCCCCAGGCCGTATGCTGTGAGGACTTGATACATTGCTGTCCGCATGGCACGACATGCAACCCCAAAGAACGCACCTGCGACGATGGCTCCACCCAGGTCCCCTGGGTGGAGAAGTCAGCGGCCGTCCCCACGGAGGCTGCCCTGGAGGTGGAGGGCCTATACACATTCATACCTGTAGTTAATGTACACATTCATACCTGTAGTTGATAGACACCTTCATACCTGTAGTTAATATACACATTCTTAACTGTAGTTAATATACACCCTCATACCTGTAGTTAATATACACATTCTTAACTGTAGTTAATATACACCCTCATACCTGTAGTTAATATACACATTCATAACTGTAGTTGATATACACCTTCATACCTGTGTAGTGAAGTAGTGAAGATTGAATTTCAACTTACTGGTCATACACAGACGACACAAACACACACACACACACACACACACAAACACACACACACACACACACACACACACACACACACACACACACACACACACACACACACACACACACACACAGGCACAAACTATTATCCAAACCAATGTCACTGCCTCCTCAATAATAGCGACTCTGAACCTTTTTCCCCTTCGGCCAGAACCCCTCTGAAGCAGAGGCCAGTGGAGAGAACGCAGAAGAAGAGACGTCGGAACAGGAGGTGTCTGCGGGCGGAGACGTCCAGTGTGACTCTCAAACCCGCTGCCCACCACAGACCACCTGCTGCTACATGGTCGCAGCCCGGAAGTGGGGCTGCTGCCCCATACCAAAGGTTCCCCTTACTGTACCTTACCGTGCTGTTCCTTACCATACCGTACTTTACTGTACCTTACCGTGCTGTTCCTTACCATACAGTACCTTACTGTACCTTATTACTGTGCTGTTCCTTACCATACAGTACCGTACTGTACCTTACCGTGCTGTTCCTTACCATACAGTACCTTACTGTACCTTACCGTGCTGTTCCTTACCATACAGTACCTTACTGTTGCTAACTTTGCTGTTCCTTACCATACAGTACTTTACTGTACCTTACTGTGCTGTACTTTACTGTACTGTTCCTTACTCTATAATACCTTACTGTACCTTACTGTACTGTTCCTTACTCTATAATACCTTACTGTACTGTTCTTCACTGTACTGTACCTTACTGTACTGCTCCTTACTGTACGGTACCTTGATGTACTGTTCCTTAATGTACTCTTCCTTACTGTACTGTACCTTACTGTACCTTACTATGCTGTTCCTTACTGTACGGTACCTTACTGTTCCTAACTGTTCTGTACCTACTATGCTGTTCCTTAGTGTACAGTACCTTACTGTACTCCTTACTATGCTGTTCCTTAGTGAACAGTACTTTACTGTACCTTAGTACCTTACTGTACTGTACCTTACTGTACTGTACCTTATTGTTCCTTACCATACTGTTCCTTAATGTACTCTTCCTTACTGTACAGTACCTTACTGTACCTTACTGTACTGTACCTTACTGTACCTTAGTACCATACTGTACTGTACCTTACTGTACAGTACCTTACGTAACGCTGAACGTAGAAGGCGTAGGAATCGGACGGTGACAGGAAGACGGCGGCCGTACAACTGAGCCCCGTCCACCTCCTCCCTGTCTCCCAGGCGGTGTGCTGCTCCGACGGAGCCCACTGCTGTCCCGACAACTACAAGTGTGATGAGAGTACGGGCCAGTGCTACCGAGGGGAGGTGGCCATCCCCTGGTACACCAAGGTCCCCGCCGTGGGGGGCGACAGCGTGGCCCTGGGGGACTCGGTGCCGTGTGACAGCGAGACCCGATGCGCCGTTCACTTCACCTGCTGCCGCCTCTCCTCGGGCCAGTGGGGGTGCTGCCCTCTGTATGAGGTAGGGGAGAGAGAGAGAGAGAGAGAGAGAGAGAGAGAGAGAGAGAGAGAGAGAGAGAGAGAGAGAGAGAGAGAGAGGGAGAGGGAGAGGGAGAGGGAGAGGGAGAGAGAGAGAGAGAGAGAGAGAGAGAGAGAGAGAGAGAGGGAGAGAGGGAGAGAGGGAGAGGGAGAGGGAGAGGGAGAGGGAGAGAGAGAGAGAGAGAGAGAGAGAGAGACAGAGAGGGACAGATAAAGACAGAGAGAGACAAAGAGCGGGACAGATAAAGAGCGGGACAGATAAAGGGAGGGACAGATAAAGACAGTGAAAGAGATGGAGAGACATTATCTTGTAAAGAGCGGAGTGGTCTTGAAATAATATTGCATGTTATAGCAAAGGTTGACCATGCGGCCACACTTTTGTAGAACTTAACCCTGTGTTGACTCCCTACCAAACCTGTGGTTCCGTGGGTGGTTCCGTCTCTCCCCCCTCGCAGGCCGTGTGCTGCCCTGACCAGCAGCACTGCTGCCCCTGGGGCTACAGCTGCAACACCCGCACTGCCTCCTGCCAGCAGGTGACCGTGGTCGAGTGGGACAGCATCCCTTTCTCCCGCATCGTGCTGCCCCAGGCCCACCTTACCCTGGACGGCTCAGAGGAGGAGCTGGACGGCTCAGAGGAGGAGCTGGACGGCTCGGAGGAGGAGCAGGCCGGAACCTGCCAGGGCGCCTCCTCCTCCTGCCCAGAGGAGGAGACCTGCTGCCAGACGTCCTCCAACGCGTGGGCCTGTTGTTCGTCTCCTAAAGTACGCTGTACTGCACTGTGTGCGGAGCTTCCGCCCGTCCCCTGATGTGTGCTGTGTTCAAGTGGTCTCATTTAAACTGAGGTCCCTCTCTCATTCTGCACAGTGCCTACAGGGAGAGTCTCTCTATTAGTGTGTATAATGTAGTACTTTGATTACAGTGGCGGTCTCTCTCCGGGTATTCTATACAGTTATCAGATTACAGTGGTTGCCCCTCTGCTAATGGTTGCTATACTGTACTTAAGCAACGGCATAAACAATCAAACGTACCCAAAGTGGTACAATATCAAGCGCGTTGAAGTAATCGATGTTATGGGACAAATGAACAGCAATCGAAGTGATCGACTTTCTGAAAGCGGCTTCAAACTATGTTACTGACGATGCTAGGTAGGTGTATGAGCTAACATAGCATCGCCCTTCCCTCCCACAGGCGGTTTGCTGTGACGATATGGAGCACTGCTGCCCGTCCGGCCATACCTGCGGTGAGGGCGGGACCTGTAGCCGGAACGTAGAGCTGCAGTGGAAGAGCTGGCACATGTTCTTCTCCAGGCCGGGAATGAGAGCTCTGAAGCTTTAATCAGCTGCTGTTTTCTGCTCTTAATGGCTCCAAATCAAGTTGCACTACTTGGAAACTCGCCAATGGATGCTAGATCTGCTGGTTTGGGATTAATTGGTTTAGTGATGGGGAAATTATAAAAAGTTAATGAATCTGAGAATAAAACAATACAATTATAACTGAGGGTTTCTTGAACGTGGCTGATTGGCTTAGAATATACTTTGATACGGGTATTTGTAAAAATAATGTTTATTTTACGTAATATAAATGGTGGTGCATACCAAACTATAGGGGCTTATTTGTCCTGAATCTCAAATCGAACGATGGATCTTTTAGATATTTGATCTATGAAATAAATAGTGTTTGTGAAAATGCGCTCTGATTGTGTTTAAAAACGAAATAAAGTTTTACAAAACAAATTCCTGGTTCCAAATGGAGTTTATTTTGATGTTGTCCACACACAACAATTCCATAGTCCAGATCCATACTATAAATGAAACGATTATGCCTTATACTTTATTCATATTACTTTGACCCTTATTTATACCGGTTAGTCTCATTGAATCTTTTCTTCATGATACACCTTTGCATCATATCACATTCTCAAACAACACAAGCAATACAGGCAAATATATCTTGAGCACTTAATGACATGTTCTGTAGTTAAGTGCTGTATATATATAGATGCAGCACTAAACTACAGACATTGTCATTTTAGGTGCTTTGGTACGTTTATATATTATGCCGAGTTGAACAATCACTTAAACCGTCTTTGTAATAGTCAGCGGTGGCCAAAATCGAAACTGTTCGATTGCGGTGCGCTTTGACTTCGGCGCGCAAACACGCGTCATCGCGTCTGCGTTGCGTCATCATCGCGTTTGCGTTGACGTCGCACTGTTTGGTTTGTTTCGTTTCCCAAGATGGCGATGCACCTGTCTCCTCCGTGGTAATCCTGCTTTCTCTGCGATTGAAGTCAACAACCGCGGGGCATCCGTGGCAACAAATGACAGTATATCGTTAGTAGCGACGGAAGAATAAAAATCGCTTTTTGCCAAAATGTCGACCGAGGAATTGTCCACATCGGACAGCGAAGGCGCGTCGGCCGGAGCCGGGGAGCGATGGGCACCGGTCGGTGCTGTGGCCAGCCCCGAGGAGGAGAGTGGGGTCCGGGGCAGCGCTCAGCCCAGAACCCGGGGCTCATCCTCCGCCTCCGTGGAGGAGACCGCCGCCAGGTTAAAGAAACTAGAAGCGGAGCAAGACCTCCTGAACTCCTCTCTCCTCGCTCTCACGTCCCACTTTGCACAGGTGCAATTCAGACTGAAGCAAATAGTTCACGCTCAGACCGACGAGAAGGAGAAGATGTTGGTCGAGCTTGAGGAGTTCGCCTTCAAGGGGTGCCCCCATGTCGTGGGGTGCAGGTCGCAGGATGCGAAGCATCTGGAGAACTCGGTGAGTACTAGCCTCTAACAAGGGCAAGGAAAGACCACTGCGTTGAGACGCAAAGACCACTGCGTTCAGACCATCTGAACTCACAGGCACTAAAGACATTCTTTGTGATTCATTCATGACATTAAATTAGAATATCTATTCATGTGTAGTATGACATAGTACTCAAAGCCACCCCCCGTTACTTATAAGGCAATTTATGTGGTCATTTCCTCAACGAATTGTCAACAATGCTTTTGAACTGAATGAAACACGCACACGCACACACACACACACACACACACACACACACACACACACACACACACACACACACACACACACACACACACACACACACACACACACACACACAGACGATACATTTTTCAGAACGCATGTTTTTGCGTCAAACCCAATGTTATAAACTGATCATCAGTTCGTCATATCATGGTAGTTGTACAGTTACATCCAGACATATGGACATGGTTGAACACATAAGTAATAAGGACAGAACATTTTATATTTGTGTGTGCGCACACAAGGAAATATCCGTTTGTTTCCTCGAGCTGGTTCACTCCCCACATTAATTTCCCCATTGGCCAATATAACCAGTTCTGTGCGCTTACGTCTGGCCTCTGGGTAAGCCTCCTCTAGCTCTTGTGTGTTATCTCTTGAGGGGAAACTAGGCTGTTTGACACACAGGTGGGTGTGTGTGACTCACCATGCGGTCAGAACAGGCCTCCAGACGATCAGGATCTTTTTAATTACATGTGTGCTCTAAGCTAACGGCTCCCCCCCTTTTGACGTCACACAACGCCCCCCCCCCCTCATCCTCCACCCACCATAGCCCCTTGTCTATTGCCTGTTACATTTAAATGCTTTTGTTCTGCCTATTTTCATTTCCCCCTCGCTTCGTCCTTTACTTACAGGAGGACTTGGTGAGTACGAGTCGAGAAGCACAAATTGTGGCATAAATTATGTTGTTATACTTGCATGATATGTCTCAGGAAGGCATAGGCTAGCAGACTGGAGTTATTAGTATTAATGTGGACTATTGGCATTGGGTAGAGTAAGCTTACTAATCCTACCAGTATGTTAGTCTTATCCAAACCCATCCCCTACAGGAGCCGATAGCGGTTCTTTGCATTTCATCTCAAAGGGAGCGCTGGGAAACTCCAACTTGGGGAATATCCTAGCCCCAAACTCGGATTAGCAGGATGACACACTGACAGAATATCTTTCAATTTCATATTATATTCCTTCCCTTTAAACCAAGTTCCCACACTACACACAACAACAGAACAACAACACCTATTTTGTGGCAATGGGAACCAAAACTATCTTTGGGCCTGCTATTTATCCATGATTGAAGAGTAGCTGAATAATGAAGGCAAAGATAGATTATCCGTTGGCTAATGTACTGTAAAGTTGAACTTGTTTCATGATGTTTGGTGAGAGTGCGATGTGAGCTTGCTTTTTGTCTGGTGGCTTCTCCTGTTGAATGACTCTGAGATGGACTCTTGGCCCGTGTCTGAACACCTTCTGCGTCTCCGTCCTCAGTGTGCTCGCTGTCCTCGCTGTCCTCGCTGTGTGTCTCCGGCTGCTGTCGTGTCTGGCTCACTGTTTTCCGCTCGGACCTCGCTCTCCCACTCTGATTTCTTTGCGTCTGGTCTTCTCGTCCCGGCCAGAGCGAGAGGGAGAAGCGGGAACGCCTGGAGGCCCAGAGAGAGAAGCAGAAGGATCTGATCGTCCAGCTCAAGACCCAGCTAGACGATCTGGAGCAGTTTGCGTATCAGGAGGGCAGCTACGACTCACTGCCCCAGTCGGTGGTCATGGAGAAACAAAAGGTAGGATTTCCCATCGTGGCTGGTCAAAAAGGCTATAAATAAGTTTTTTTACAATGTAATGCAGTTCATATAAAACATTTAAAATGCATGTATATTTTGTAACACAGTCATAATCAATGTCATAATCAATGTACCCCCATAGTGGCTCACCTCCTTGAGCCACTATGTCCTGAGATAACATTTTGTTAAACTCAATTGCCTCCTGGAACCCAGCTTCACAGTCCATCTTGTTAATTCTATCGCTCGCTACTCTCCTCCTGCATGGTCAACAGAACACACAAAGACGGCCAGCCTAGCGTTGGACACTATCTCTGGCGTTCGGCATTTAGCCTGCCAACAGATGCAAGTTCAGCTCTATTAACTCATTAACTCACTATTAAACAAGTATTTAGGTTTGCATCGGACACTATGTCGGACGCAATATAGCCAGCCAACAGATGAGTTGAACCCCTTAAACTCATAATTAAACCCGTGTTAATGTTTAGAGATGGAGATAGCGGTTGGTGGTTAGATTGCGTGGATTGGTTGGAGGTTTGAAGTTAGAGTGCAGCGGAGACTCCGCCACGTCCAGGGTAGCGTCTCATCCCCCCCTCCTCCTGCTCAGGTGATCATCGACGAGCTGATCAAGAAGCTGGACGTGAACCTGAACGAGGACGTGGGCAGCCTGACGGCCGAGGAGCTCCGGCAGCGGGTCGACGCGGCCATCGCTCAGATCGTCAACCCGGCCCGCGTCAAGGAGCAGCTGGTGGACCAGCTTAAGACCCAGATCAGGGACCTGGAGATGTTCATCAACTTCATCCAGGGTACGGGCGTTTTTTAAAAACCGAATTATCCCTCGATCAAAGTTATGGTCTGGATGTTGTCCTTTGTGTCATGCATTTCTTGCACTGTTTCGGCGATGCTCCTCGGTCGATATGCGTTGGGAGTCGGGACACTGTTTGACGCGTCGATGTTTTGTTCAGACGAGGTGGGGAACCCGCTCCTGTCCGACGGCGTCCAGAGCCAGCAGCCGCACGCCGCCGGCCCCGGGGCGACAGGAGCGAGGAAGAAAGGTTGGTGGGGTTCCCTTAAAGACACAGTACACAGATACCGACTGTATACTCCACCTGTCAGAGGCTTAACGACAAGAGGTGTTTAAAACAGAGAACAACCTTTAGATCACTTGGATGGGGACATAGTAAGATATTATTTATATTTATTCCATTGATCTGAATTAATTATACGTATATACGTATTTGTCCAAACTAATGGCTTGTATATATTGACATTTCAGGCTTGGTAAAGCTAAACAGAAGTGACTTTTGCAGAAACCCTATTGGTCACCCATCGTAGACGTGATATGTTTGCGCTGACTAAAGCGTTCCCCCGCCTCCCTCCGGCCCCGCAGTGGACCCCGCTCAGGCCCAGAGGATGCGGGAGACGGGCCTGCAGCTGATCCAGAAGGCCCTGGCCGTGCTGCAGATCTTTGCCGTCAGCCAGTTCGGCTGCGCGCCGGGCCACGTCGCCCAGAACCTGTGGTCCTCCGGCGGGGCGGGCCAGGAATACGGGCCCCTGCTGCAGCAACTGGAGGCCGCCGTGGACAAGGTGCGGCTGCAGGCGTCCCGCAAGCAGCCGTCCTTCGAGCACGTGGTGAACTACGGCAGCCACCCGGCGCCGGGGCCCCGGGACGAGCTGACGTCGTCGGTGAGGAAGGAGCTGTCGTCGGCCCTCAGGGACCTGCTGGCCCACGGCCTCTACGCGCCGTCGCAGGGCATGAGCCTGGTGCTGGCCCCCATCTCCTGCCTGCTGCCGCACCGGCCGGGGCCCCAGACCATGCACCCCTGGGAGCTCTTCGTCGAGTACTACCGCTCCAAGGACGGCAAGGCCTTCGTGGAGTCGCCGGCGCGCCAGCTCTCGCAGTCCTTCAGCCTGCCGGTAGGGGGCGGCCCGGTGACGGTCACGCCCAAGCAGTCGCTGCTGTGGGCCGTCCACACGGTGCTGAAGGAGCACGGGCGCTACAAGCGCGGCGCCGACTCAGAGTTCAAGGCGCTGGTGTGCATGGCGCTGAACGAGCAGCGGCTGGTGTCCTGGCTCAACCTGCTGTGCAAGTCGGGCGCGCTGGTGCACCCGCACTACCAGAGCTGGAGCTACATGGCGCAGACGGGCTTCGAGGGGGCGCTGCGCATCCTGGGCCGCATCAGCCACCTCAAGTTCGACCTCCCCGTGGACCTGGCCGTGCGGCAGCTCAAGAACATCAAGGACGCGTTCTGAGATCGCCACGGCGACGGAGGAGGAGGAGGAGGAGGAGGAGGCGAAGGCCGCATGTCCGCGCCATTCAGACTCGTAGTTGTATCGTGTTTCGGCTGGACCCCGCCAAAGTAGAGCCTTCCGTCCTGTAGCCTGTACTGCACACCCCCCCGACCTCCAGGCCGGGTCTGTGCAAACCCCCCCCCCCCCCCCCCCCCCCCCGCACCTTGGGGCGTTTGACTCTTGGCAGCTCCGTCTCTGTACGGACGCAGCCTGTTTTAACCAGCCTGTGCCGGTCTGTAACGTATGCCTGCATGGGTTAGTCTAACCGGCGTCTGTCCTTTTCACAGTTGATCCATCTTTACCTGCTTCCCCCCACGACGACGGCGACGTCATGGTGTCCAGTCGATATCGCTGCTACGCACATGCCTTAGACAGGACGCCCAGATAACCTTGTCCTGAGTGAAGCCTTTGTGACCTTTTGTGACCCGTGCTTATCATTCCAATGCCCGTTGGTGCATGATATTCTAACCCCTGACCTATGCAACAGATATTGTGGTGAAGGTTCGTCAGTGGTAGTACTTACCTGTTGTAACAGGCGTTAGTGGGATCGGTGAGCTACATTCCATATACCGACTGGTTGGTTGAATTACTATAGCACTAGACAGCACTACTAGAGAACACACTACAAGAGAGTTGGATCGAAGTTTGGGGGAAATTGATGTTGCACATTTGTTCGCAATATTGCATTATGAAGGAATTATTTGCATGATTTGACAGCATTCTGACCTTAACCGAAAATGGTGCCAGGGGGCCAGCTGCTTCCCCCACACATGATTTGTGTGTGTGTGTGTGTGTGTGTGTGTGTGTGTGTGTGTGTGTGTGTGTGTGTGTGTGTGTGTGTGTGTGTGTGTGTGTGTGTGTGTGTGTGTGTGTGTGTGTGTGTGTGTGTGTGTGTGTGTGTGTCTTTTAGATATTTAAATGATGCTTCATCATGAATTGAAAACCGTATGATGAAAATGGACAACCGTATGAGAAAAAAACCCATATATAAACATTTATAATCGGCATACATATCCAATGTTTAAAAAAAGGTTTTATATATTGTGAGTTCCAACTCTTGATTTAATTTTCCTCTACCTGCAGGAGATGTAAGCTACTGAATGTATAAACCAGAGGTGCTGATATCCTGACCTTTGTTGAGGATTTCATTCATGGAGGATTTCATTCATGGGGTTGTTGTACTACAGTGTTACCTGGCAACCGAAGGATGCTTGGCTGTTTCTCAGCCCTACGTGTCAATGTCTCATTAATCAAAACGTTTTTTTTGTGGTCTCAGTGTTTTAAAAATGCCTGTATTATCATGTCAGACAATTTTAAACGCTAGGAAAGATTTATCCATTAACATAATTTTACATTACATTTTATGCATTCCAGGACAGACTATAATAGACCTCATTGATGGATTAATCAGGAGGTAATGAACTAACCATCTTATTATCAAAACGGTGTGTATGGAAGGATAATCCACCTAGAAGTGTTATGTGTACGGTTTGCTTTGTGTGCTTCTATTTGAAAAAGTTACAAAGTCACACTTTTGGTTTTGCATTTTTACGTTTAATGTTTTTAAATATGAGCTCACATTTAATTTAATGGCTATTGTATTGCAAATGCCGCAAAGTCTAAATTCTGAAGCTGGATGCTGTAATTATTTCTTTAACGATTGACAACACTGTCTTAAAGTAGCTACTCAGTGTTCGGTTATGAATAAAGGACTTCAGGGTTTCCATGACGACATTGGTAATTCTTATTTTATTAAAATATATATATATATATTGGGAATTTATGGAGATATATTTTATTCATGTCTATTTATAAGCAAAAGTGCTTTGCAAGCTGTTTGTTAAACTCCTTCCATGTAAATGCTTATTGAACTATAATTTTAGGATCTGCAACTCTTAATGATTGTTCATTATTAAATCCCTTCAAACACTAAAATGTTAATATCATTATTTTTGTTATATCAACTGTTTGAGTTAGAAAGCTGCAGGACATATCTTCTACAAAACCATATGATAGGTAAAGAATGATATAAATGTAACTATAATTTTAGGATCTGCAACTCTTAATGATTGTTCATTATTAAATCCCTTCAAACACTAAAATGTTAATATCATTATTTTTGTTATATCAACTGTTTGAGTTAGAAAGCTGCAGGAAATATCTTCTACAAAACCATATGATAGGTAAAGAATGATATAAAAAAATAACGATTTTTATATTTAATATTCAAGTAAGATATTTCTGCATACATATATATATATTTTAATGTATACATATAATTTATTAATATATATATAATATATCTATCTTAATAAATAAATATAATATTATCAATACAAATATATATATTATCATCATCAATATATATATATATATATATATATATATACATATGTGAAACAAATATATGTATATATAATCATTTTTATCGTTGTTTTTTATCAACGAAGAAAAGCAGAACCCGGATGTGACGTGTACATTGTTGATGTGAAAGGTCGTGCGTTCCTTTTCGACTTCCTTTCCTGTTAGCGGTGGCCACAGAACAGCACTAGTGAGTGAATTTTTCGTTGGATTAATCTCAAATCATCCTTTAAAACCCGGCAAACTCTATGCTGGAAATTCTATCTCTGCCCCGATAAACATTCAAAAGACTCTAGTTAGTCGATTATTGCCACGTATACTATAGTACAGTGCTAAAAATTTAACATTTAAGATGTGCTTCCACTGTGTGACGGTCAATCCAACATGGCAGCCCCTTCGGTCTCCATACACTTCCACATAGTACAATTCCGCCGTTAAATTTAATTTAAATGTTCGTGTTAATATCATTTTTGTATGTATGTATATGTTCAACTGCTTGTTCTATACCAAAGCTGCATAAATACAATCCTTGAATGCTAAAGCTATCCTGGCCAGCTAGTTAGCTAGCATGTCTGCCTAGCCAGTCCTGTGCGTGATGCTGATTGTACCGCATAAGCGTGGGTCTATGCAATGCTAATGTTGTCAAACTCTTTGCATTCTCTTCCTGCTAGACATGGGCAAGTTCATGAAACCTGGGAAGGTGGTTATGGTCCTTGCAGGACGCTATGCTGGGCGTAAAGCAGTCATCGTCAAGGTAACTTCATAAACTTTGTACTTTAAAGGCTAATTGCTACATTACTTCATTCTCGCACAAACTACCACTACAGGTCACCTCTATAGACCTGCTTCCTGCCAATAAATATTCATAACTCGTGCCATTTGTGACTCAGTCTTTAAATTCTGAATGCAATTCGGCGCAGCATCAACTCGTTTGTTATGCAGCTGAAATGTATATTGCGTTCAAAACACCAGTGACCTTGTTTAATATCCTCTCCCAATAGTGTTTCCTTTTATTGGGAGATTTATTCCCGTATTGTTTAAAGGTGCTGGTGAGGTGGCCACCGTTCCTGTTTCCTATTTAATCAGCAGCGTTTTGGTGGAGCGTGTTCAGGTTGCTTCCTGTCCCCCCACCCATGTAAACAAACAAGCTGGTGTCTAACCTGTCTCCTCCTTGCAGAACATCGATGACGGTACCGCCGACCGACCCTACAGCCACGCGCTTGTCTCCGGCATCGACCGGTACCCCCGCAAGGTGACCACCACCATGGGCAAGAAGAAGATTGCCAAGAGGTCCAAGATCAAGGCCTTCGTCAAGGTGTACAACTACAACCACCTGATGCCCACCAGGTGAGGGTCGACCCAGACTGACTTGGTGACGGCACTGAACAAAAGCGTTGCATCGTTTTAATTGGTTCACTGCCTTGTATGAGTTTATACTTGTCTGATTAGAATGTGTACAATTATTTAATTTAAAGGAGAACTTTACCACGAGATTATTGTTCATCGGTTTACATTGTAGACGCCTCTTCTATTAGGTTAAACACAAACTATTGCGTGCCTATTCTGTGATTGGCTGTTATGGTTACCTATGGCACACCTGTGGTCCACTTGGTGAGTTGGAGGGGTGTTTACAGCAGACCTGGCAGCTCTCCAGCCCTAGAATGATAAAGTGAAAGGCGGTGTCAGGGATTAGGAATATAAACCCTTGTCTTAATATGCATATTGGTCCAATTAAATGCGGCTGTCCAGTAAACTGAAGTATTTTAACCTCTTTGAAAGATTTTGCTTGCCATGTTGTGACTTGGCAGCAACATGGTTGGTTACATGTCTGTAGATGGTTAAGTTTACCTGTTGGTGTGTTAAGTTGTTTTTTGTTAGTTCAGGGTTTGATAATGTAGAGTGTTTTACAACTGGGAAGAAACTAGTGTCTGCAGACTCAAAGCCTTCTAGGAGGTTCTGGTGAGGTGGCCACCGTTCCTGTTTCCTATTTAATCTTAAGTGTGTTTTTAACGAGCGACGCATGGCCTTGACGAGGAAGGTGTCGGTGTAATACGTTTTCCACTAGATGGGGTTCTTGATGAAGACTGTTTGGTAGCAGTTAGAGCTTTGTTAAACATTGAGTAAGATTGTTGTGATTCGGTCATGGCACTCGACCTGAACACCTAGTGAAAGTGTCCCAGCCTTTAAACCATGGCATATTTTTCTTTGTCCCTTCAGATACTCTGTGGATATTCCCCTGGACAAAACCGTTGTCAACAAGGACGTCTTCCGGGACCCCGCTCTCAAACGCAAAGCCAGGAGGGAGGCTAAAGTGAAGTTCGAGGAGAGGTGGGTTCCGGTCTGCATAAGCACCACAAACTGGCTCATTTGATCACATGTTCTGAATTTACATGTAGGGCGTTGTGTAAACTCTTATCCAAAGCAACCTACAATAATTAAATGAGTGTTAAAGATGAACAATATGTTGCTGTCAGTACAGTAAGGATGTTCATAGAACCAAGTGCCAGGCACTAACAATTGCTAGGTTAATTATGAATGAGGGAATCTCTTGTCATCGTAGATCCCTGTTATGTACCCATCATTTCTAGGCTGTTGCGTTTGTATTTTGTTTTTGTTTTATGATTGATATAACGTGACTGAAAGCGACATAGTTCAGGGCAAATGTCTTAACTGTACTCCTCGTTTCTCCTCAGGTACAAGACGGGCAAGAACAAATGGTTCTTCCAGAAGCTCAGATTCTAGTCTCCATTGGTTTCACAAATAAATGTATAAAAAAGACTTCGACTACTGTTTTTATTCTGACCATATTGATGCTTTAACAAAAAGAATGGCTAAGTGTATGAGTATGAAATGTTTGTCATGATTCACAGGTCAATTTATGGAAAACTGACTGGTAATCTAAATTGCTGTGACTTATTAAAATTATAAACTTAAAACTAGGGCAACTGGGGATGTACACTAGAGTTCACAGGAAACCCACAACAATAATCCAGAATTTTTACATCTATGTAAATTGTGTAATGCAAATGACATTACACCAATCAACAACTAAATGAGAAATTTCTGATTGAAGTCAGCATGATAAAGTAATCTTTCATACTTAACCGTTCAGAAATCGTTACAAAAAGGAGTGACTAGTGCAACATCCCAGAGGGGTCGATCCAAATGTACAGTAAACTAGTGGCAAATTAATCTCATAGGCATGGACTGTATAAACGGCCACGTAAATTGCCATGAAACCGAAAAATTGTACGAGATAAGCGTATCGGTGGGCGACCGCCCTCTCCTGATCATAGCTGGGTTGCATGCTCAAACACATTTAGAAAGTGAAACTGAAAAGCACACCTCGGAAAGTAAGGAGGTAAGTTCCTGACAAGACTTTGTCCTAAAACGTGTTTAAGTAGGCTTGATTTCTTATTACAAACGTCTAATTAGTCTCATCCGTTTTCTTCACTACCTATTTAATGATGAATAGTTAATTTGTTTGCGGAAATTAAGATTTGGTTTTGGCACTGGGTCGCTTCAACAGTGTTTATGTGTCGGTGAAATCTAATCCCTGCTATTTGAACGTTAACAAACTGGGTTATGCCTATGTGGCAGGCGTGTGTCCGTGGAGATTGGACGCGAGTAGGAACCATTAAAGCAGCTGTCAAACATTTCCACAGTAGGGCAGAGTTCTGTGAGTGACCAACGACGTGCGTAGCGACGCGCGTCGTTGGTCACTACGCAGCTCGGCCTTCCTCCGTATGCCGTGAGTGACCAAACCAAAGACGAGCGTCGCGACGGACGTGCGACGCAAGTCGTTGGTCACTTTCGGCCTCGCTCCATTTCCACGTTTGTTGCTGTACCTGGACCTTCATGTAGTCGATGTTGATCAATATTGATTTTAATGTCAATAAATTCACATCCTATAACTGATAGTCTACTAATTAAAACAAAATGGTGAGAGGTATGGGCTGGCCAGCATTCCTCTTTTGTACAATATACTAATTATAGAATGTGATTTTATTTGAACCCCTATCGATCATCAAGGACTACAGATATGTCTCGGTGATTATACGAGCTAGGTAAAAAAAAAGAGCGTGCCACGTTACTTATATACATCTGAACTTAAAGCATCTCAAACTCGACCCATGGATACACACAGCACTGGTTAGCTTGGGGCGAAGTGTGACCTAAAACAACTTTGGAACAAGAACTCCTACCTTTTTCCTTCTCTGCCTGCATGTGTCATGCAGAAGTCTGCTGTCATGATGGCTGAGGGAGGGCTTTTGGATTCGTTGGAGGGAGTTAAAGAGGAGATCATCAGGCAAAAGGTGAGGAAAATAAAGTGTTCAAGGTGCATTATAAGTGGGAATGTCAACCTAGATGTATGATGGATAGATAAGCAACATTTGCTACAGTCCGCTGGGTAGACTGATCCTTCCAGCATCCATCTAGGGGGACACGCCCACTTGTGATGTCCCTAAACACCAACACAGCAAAGATTTGATTTTCAAATGGCTTATAATGGCTGATCACACTCACACCTGGTGGAATAATATCCCCCCTTTAACTGATACTCACCGTTTAATAAAAGAGGTTGAACCCAATCAAAATGTACATCTCAACAGGTTCTATACGATAAGTTGATTGAGGAGCAGGCGCAGCTGTTAAAGACCAATTCTGAACGGGAACAACGGACCAAGGAATTCAAGGACCGCTTTGTAAAAATCACAGAACGACTGGAACAGGACAAGGAACAACACCTGGAAACCCTAAACTCTCACAAGGTAATGCTACTTATGTTTTTACAGCTCTGACCTACGCTTGTAAGGTGAAAATTAACTGATAGATACGGTAGGCCTAAAATAAATGTAGGACTAGAGAACGCACTCAGGTTAGGCATGGTACTCTACGCCTTCACGTTCACTGAAGGGCACCATTCCAAAGCCAATACGCCTTCAGGTGCACTGTTCACTAGGGCTCCATCTCAATACACCTTCAGGTTCACTGTAGGGCTCCATTCCAATGCCAAGACGCCTTCAAATTCACTGTTCACTGCGGCTCCATCTCAATCTTACACCTTCAGGTTCACTGTTCACTGAAGGGCTCCATTCCAATGCAAGACGCCTTCAGGTGCACTGTTCACTAGGGCTCCATCTCAATACACCTTCAGGTTCACTGTAGGGCTCCATTCCAATGCCAAGACGCCTTCAAATTCACTGTTCACTGAAGGGCTCCATTCCAAAGCCAATACGCCTTCACAGTTCATTGTAGGGCTCCATTCCAATGCCAAGACGCCTTCAGGTTCACGGTTCACTGTAGGCCTCAATTCCAAAGCCACTTCCCTGCTTTCTCAAATGTCCTCTGCCTCCTAGCGTTAAGTTTGGGCCTCATATGCGCTGAGCCTAGGAGCCTGAGCATGGAGGTCAATGGTTCATCAATTAAAATCAGTGGATCAGTGTTTATTTGATGTTAATAACCATTAAAGAACCAACTGCTCGCTCGTTTATATCGTTTCTAGAGAAAACGTGACTCCCTGATGCAGGAAGAGGAAGAACTTCTTGAAGATCTCAAAGGGACCGAAACAGCCTTAGAAGAGCAGGAAATCAAAGAGGCCGAGGTCGAAGGTGCCACCAATGTAAGTGCCTTACAAATGACCTCTATATACAACCTCATGCGGATTCGAGCCACAGCAAAACATCTTGATTAACAACGCACGCACGCACGCACGCACGCACGCACGCACGCACGCACGCACGCACGTCCTGTAACATCACCATTTGTAGATAACATCGACATCATCGTTGTAGGTGAACACCATGGTGCCCAAGAGGGAGGTAGTCTTCCGCGGTGCCACAGCGGCTACTGGGAATCCACAACTCTTTGACGTGAAGTCTCGCATCAAGTACCCCATGGAGGGTGGGACTGCGCTGATCACGTTTGAAGACGAAATAGGTGAAATTGTCGTTTCCCTTTTGAGATCGCACATTAAAATCCTGTTCACTGTGCATGTATGTACAGTGAATGTTCTTCACTACACGTACATGTACAGGGAAGCACATTTCCATCGCTGTCTTATCGATGTAAATGTACTTCACTGTACATGTACAGTGCATGTACTACACTACACATACACGCACGGTTTAGTACATGTACAGGGATGTCAGTCGATTTGTAGTTATGGCACTGTACTTCGGCTGATGTCTCTCTGACCCCCACCGTTTCCCTCTCGTCGCTCTTCGTTCCCTAGTGGCTCGGAAGATCCAGTCCCTGCAGACCCACAAAGTGACCCTGGAGGGGGAATGCTACATCACGGTAGATGCCCACCCCGTCCAGCTGATGGTCCCCACCTTGGTCCAGGTACCACACTGCCACATACAGCCAGATGTCTCTTTTTGTCTTCAGTCAGCATGTGGATTATACCGGCTTTGTGGCATTCATGGCGATGTGAACCCACATTCAGAGCCTTTGCTCAGAACTACTTCCAAGTAACCAACTTGTGTATCCAGAATCTGATGGCCACAATCAGTCGACCCTAGAACTGCCCAAACAGTCAGCCCTAGAACCGGCCGAATCAGTAACGCCGTAGAACCGGCGGTTTGTTGCCTTCTGGGTAGGAGCTTATCGACAATCCACAGTATGCACGTTGACTCCATCGCTGCGTGCTTTCAGATGGACACCAGGGTGTGTCCCCGCAGCATCCTGGTGTCCCAGCTGCCGGACGTGCCGGACGTGGACAGTGAGGTCATCCTGGACAAGCTGGAGATCCACTTCGGCAAGAGCTTTAACGGCGGCGGGGAGGTGGCCAGCAGACATTTCCAGGAGGACACGAGGAATGCCGTGCTCGTCTTCACAAATGACAAAAGTGAGCATCCGTTCAACTCGGTCTAGGTCTATTGGGCGGGGGCGGTGGTGGTCAGTGACGATGATGGTGGTGGTATGAGGATGATGCTGATGACTTAGCATATATCTTTAGATTGTGCTATTGCATTTCATGTCAAATCCATGTCCACTGGGTTGAAGTTCTATTGTTCCCGTTCCTAGTTGCCCTGGGCCTGACCCAGAAGGAGAACCACGAGGTGTCATTTCCCAAAAAATCGAAGCACAAAGTGAGGGTGACCCCTTTCGTCAACGGAACCATCACTCGTGTAGAGGTAAGAGGTTGTTTCTTTTGAACCGAAGGCCTTGCCCGACCGTGTTGCCTTTTCTTGAACATGATCCTAACTGATACACTTACTTTAAATCATGCTTATGAAAAAGAGTGCTTTTGTCACTTTATCATTAGAGCCATCAGTTCACTATCTAAGCGTCTTAGAGTACCATATTAAGCGCTATATCAATTTCATTTATTATTATTATTATCTACTTCGACTGCAGCGGCCACTTGTTCATACGCATATTAATACTTCATACCATTAGTTCTTAGAATTACTTTCCGATGTGTAAAGAAACATATGGAAGGCACAGAGAGGACCTTCATGAAGCTCCTCCATCTCGTATATTGACGAACCTTCAAGCTTCCCCCCCCTACCTACCCTGACCTCCCCCCTCTGACCCCCCCTCCCCCTCAGACCAAGGCATTGGCGTGCCCCCGCACTGTGCTGCTGACCGGTATTCCTGGCGTCATGGATGCCGACTGTCTGCAGGACACGCTGGAGATCTTCTTCCAGAAGGGCAGCAATGGCGGCGGGGAGATAAGCAACGCACTGTACAACCCCCCAGGCCAGACCGCGGTGGCCCTCTTCGATCAAGACACAGGGATCTGACGCGTTCCCGTCTGATGGGTTATGAGACTTCCATGTGTCCTATGGTGCCTTTAAAACACGAAGGGCGGGAATGTACGATGACTTCATGTCGGAGCTCATGAGTCCTTTATTAACCTCTTCACCGCAAAGCCTATTTCTGAGCTTTTTTCTGAAAACATGCAGTAAAAAGGTAAATGGAGTATATCTCCTTAACCGCAAGGGCTATATTATGTATAATAATATTTAATCATGTTACCAAACAAAACACAGGTAACACCTGTGAGATTGTTGTATATGTGGAAGAAATCACGTTGGATAATACTTGGTTGGGGGGAATAAAGTTAGAACACAGCACAAGTCGAAGATTCTATTTCCGCCTGAATTTAAAAGAGTCCAATCTTTCTAGTGGTGTATCACAAGACGACTAGCTCATGTGTTTTAATGTCTTACGTCTTTGAATTGTGGGTGATTAAATATTTGATCGGCTTTGGTTTATCTGCGAGGAGTATTCAAATATTATCGACTTTTGTTTGGAGATAGTTGTTAAAAACATAGTTAAGAAGGAAAATGTAGGTTTAATGACTCTACAAATTATGTAAAAAGAAAGTAATTAACATATATTTGTCCTTCCTATGAACACAAGTATTTAGAATTATACAATCGGCTGATTCAGCCATTATCTTACTCTGTGGGGAACACTATTAATAGTTTTTAAAAGCCTGTAATCGTCTCAATCGATTAATAAAAATATAAATTCAAAAACGGTTTGTTTCGTAATATTGGCGCTATTGTTTGGGTGAACACACTGTGAACACAGTGTGCCTTCAAAAAGGCAGAGACAAAATGCATGAAAACGGGGAAAGAAAACTACAACAGCATCCAGAGTAGGCCTACAAGTCAGGTTTATTGGAATACACAAACCAACAAACGGTAAAAGACAACCGAGGGGTGAAAAAAAAAGTCACTTAAAAGCCAAGCAAAACGTATAAGAACCAAACTAAAAACAAAAACAGATCACTAAACACAACACAACGTACCCAGCATAGCCCCACTAGTGCAGACCCTGAGTGTAAAACACGAGGCGAAGGAACTACAGGCACTTAGACTCAGGGGAGAACGGCTAGGTGGAGTGACGTGGTGTTAGAGTACATTCAAAAGAAAAGCCCGCCAAGGAAGCATCGCGCGCGGAAAATAACGGCCGACGGAGTGACGTGACGCGGAAAATGACGGCCGACGGAGCGACGCGACGCGGAAAATAACGGCCAACATTGAAAGAGAAAACGGACAGCTCGGCGACAACCTCAGCAACGATCAGTATCATTTAGAACCGCTCCGAAAGAAAAAAACAATGTCCTTATGCTAACACACCATCTAGTGCAGGCGGCCATTGAGAGCTTACATCTAAAGTGGCATTTTTAGTACGTTAGAAATAGCCTATTTTGTGCTAGGGCGCTACATCTACAAACAGGAAATTACCTAGTAACTTTCTCGCCGTCTTGCGTTGTGCGTGCTTGGATTTCCCGGTCCTCAATAGCGTCTCAACAATCATCAACGGACAAGACGCCCAACTCACGCCTCATCTCACCATTCCTTTAAAAACTCTAAAACGGTTCTATTTACACCCAACAGGTCCACGAAGCTTAAAAAGGAAAATAAATGGCTACCAGCTATTGAATCAGAACGACGAGGCCCCCTAGTGGTGAAGAAGGGTTCACAGGGTTTTTCGGTTGGTTCACAGGGTTTGTATGCATTCCCATCACCGACATGTCCGTTCAATTGCATATCCTCAGACATGGTTAGGAATTCCTAAAATAACAATGATTTTTTACCTTCTACAGTATTGCGAGTATTGTAACAACATTAAAAAAGTGAAAGCGTAAAAGAATATACATTGAACTGAGAACTATTCCTATTTAAAATCCACTCAAAAGTAACTCACTAGTAGAAAACATAAGTCTCGCTCCTTTCCAAAAAAACGAAGTAATACCATATGCAACATTTAGGTGCTTTCAGAGTTTAAATACTCACAATATAATTTTGTTTCTGTCATTTGTAAAGAACCGGAAGACCGTATCGCTCAGAGGTACTCAGGGTCAGGTTAGCCAGCTAGCGGTTAGCAAGGAGCCTGGCCCTCTAAACAGAAACCCAGGAGAAGTAAAAATGGTTTAAAAGAGAAGAATAAAAACTATTCAAATTAAAATAAGAATTTGGTAGTTTGCAGCTGTCTTCTCAGATGAACTCTGTAAAGCGGCTTTAACATATATTAAGATAGAACCCGGGTTTCTATGAGAGCAGTGATCCGACAGATGCCTTCTCTCGTTAACCTCTCTCCATTCCATGACTGCAGACGGACCCAAACTCACACTGCATGTCCTTATTGCTGTCCTGAATACAAGATACGCAAAACAAAAAAATTCCTGGGACTTGCTAACGGAAACCAGAAACGAGAAACACCCGACCGACGGGAGAGAGTCAGAGAAAGAGAGAGAGAAAGCAGCTGTCCGTCATCTCGAGGCAACCAATAGGAGGAGTGCATTACAGTGGGCGTGTCTGGTGTGGAGTAACCCTGGTCTTCAGAGATGGGACTATACTTGATCTTCAGGCGTTGTGTGTAAAGGGACAGTTACGCCACCAGGGGGGCCCAGTCGCTCTGCTTGCGTCCGTACTGCAAGGCCAAGCAGAGGAGAAGGAGGGAAACCGGTGAGTTTTTCAGGATCATAACATTACCCGGGGACTGGGAGCAGCTTTGTGTGGACGGTCACCCACCTGCATGTCTGTGAGCTCCTTGTAGAACCTCTTGGCCAGGTCCGGGCCGTTCTGCATGGTAGGGATCTGGTACATCTAGAGTGCGTGGAGGATGGAGGAACCACGTATAAACAAAAATAAATAGCGTTGTTTCCCCGCCATATGAGAAGAAAAGTAAACGAAGACTAGTAGTTCAAATGCGTAGCATTAAAAGGTGACATAATATGCCACCAGGTGTGAGTGTGATTAGCCTTACAAGCCGTTTCGAAAATCAATAGTGGGCGTGTCCACTTAGATCTGTGATGGATAGATGAGCAACGTTTACTTCAGTCCACTGGGTAGGCTGGTAGACTGATCTTTTCAGCACAGATCTAGGTGGACACGCCCACTAGTGATGTCATATGGGGGCAGATTTTCGAAACGGCTTGTAAGGCTAATCAAACTCACACCTGGTGGCATAGTATGTCCCCTTTAATAAATAGCATTATTAAAAAAGGTGTTATTTGATTTTCATTTTTTGGAAACGTCATAGGTCAGGTCAGAATATCGGTTTTGAATTGACTGCATTGGCTGCCTCTGTATGAGGACATTTCCACTGCTCTTGGTTAATTTCTGACCAATCAGGGCATCGCTTCCCCGATTGGTTTCCGGAGAATCCTGCCCGTCTATCACAGGTGGGTGAAAAAAGAAACGCAGGGAAGGAGCAGCGAGGAACGGGACTTCCTTTATTAGTCTAGTTTTTAATTCGCCCCTCTTTAAAGCTCTCGTTTGTTACGTTACGCACAGCAGCGTTAATGATCCCCAGAACCGCGGTGACCACCTGAAGGGAGAGCGCCGCCCTACCTTGTCCTTGTACAGCAGACTGCCGACCGGGCAGACCACGCAGGCGGTGCCCGCCCCGAACACCTCCAGAACCCTCCCGGCGTCCAGCGCCCCCAGCAGCTCCTTCATGTCCATGCGGCGCTCGGTCACCTTGAACTCACCCTGACCACGGAAAGATCCAGAAAGAGAAAGAAGAAAGAATTACATTCAGTGGCCATCTTGCTTTACAAAATGTTTGGTTGTTTTGGTCCCCCTCTGAAAACCTTTGAGAAGTAAAATAAAAAACGATACTTGGGCCCAATCCCATTTCTACCCCTTACCCTTACCCCTCCCCCTTGTTTTGAAGGGGGAAGGGGTAAGGGGTAGAAATGGGATTGGGCCTCAATACTTATAGGGCTTTAACGGCTAGGTTAAGTTAGTAACAAGAGTTGTAATTCCCATGCAGGGTTTGTTGGCCCTTTGACAAGTAAAATAAAAAACAATACTTAATACTTATAGTGCTTTAACGGCTAGGTGTCGAATGTTGCACCCTTTTAGTTAGTTAGTAACAAGAGTTGTAATTCCCATGCAGGGTATGTTGGCCCGGTTTACTGTCCCTATAGCTGTCATGTCAAACAAAGACACTTTCCACACAGTCAAACGGACCAATAACTGACCAATAACATTGAAATTGAATGGAATGAGGCAAAGACTAAGTCTAAGGCAAAGAGTAAGTCTAAGGCTATGAGTAAGAATAAGGCTAGGAGTAAGTCTAGGGCTAATTCTAGTTAATAAGAAAGGGTAACAAAGACCCCGTTAAACATTGTTGGCGTATGGTAAGCTTCCAAGGAATCAAGACCTTTCAGCAGTAACCGATTGTGTGTTCAAGGCGAAGGCTTTGATCCTTCCCCACAGATCACTCTTTCCATACCCCCTCAGGTTTCGAGTGCCCCAACAGAGATCCATCATTTCCATGGTGTCAATCGTTGAAGAGACACCCAAGGATAACAACACCCTTTTGCATCGGGTGTATTTTCATTGGCAGCGCACCGGGGCTGTCTGCCAGCAGAAAGCACCTGTCTCTTTCTCTGAGAGCCACATGGAGGGCACCGCTCTCAACCGACAGAACTAACGAGGCCGTTCTGCCAACAGAAGATATGCGCTCACATCATCAGCGTGTGCCAAATGTCCTGCTGGGAGATTAGCCCCTGCTGTCATCACCTGCATATCAGCGCCGTTTATCATCTTAGTTTCTGAGGAGACGTTCTATCAAAGGCCGCTCACAGAGAGTGTTGGATATTAGATCACTGAGCCGCCTAAGGTGAGAGCTAAGGTGTACTTGCTGAAGGACGGCTCAACATCGGGGATCAAACTACTTTTTGGCTAGGAGGCGAACCCCCTGGCCAACACAGTGTACTACACTGCCCTGGTGGGACACTAGGTTACCTCTGGGCTTCAGCCCCGGTATGTCTCTGGGGCATCCGGCATTCCTTGGCATAGGGGTAACAGGAGAATCATCCTCAAACGAGTTCCTGTTTCGTTTAGGGAGGGGGAGAAACCAGGGAAGGGTGGGGGGGGGGGGGAGCAGGGCATCCTCTCAGGATCCCCACAGGAGGTACTGACCCAGGGGCCAGTGATGATACAAGAGGAGGTACTGGAGGAGGTACTGACCAAGGGCCAGTGATGATACAAGAGGAGGTACTGACCCAGGCTCGAGACAGGTCCAGCAGGGACTGCCTGGTGACCCCCGGCAAGATGATCCCGTCGAGGGGCGGAGTAATCAGCTCCTTCTCTGCAGACGCACAAACACGGAAACATTGACTCATGTGGGCTGAGGAATGTTTACCATCGTTTCCTCATGGTTCCCATAGTACTGCACTGCAGTGTGAATGCCTATCAAAGATTAATTCAATCAGGAACTAGTTAAGTGTTCCAGGAAATCTGCTTCACATGCTTGGAATTTGTACAGTTATTTAGAGAAACATTGCTTGAATGGAGGAACATATTTTGACTCAGTTAAATAAGAAAGAGCAGCTATGGCATCTTCATGTAAGCACGTGTGGAAACCCTAGCCGACTCAAGTTAAGCAGAAAGAGACGAGGGAGACAGAAGCTGTGTTCGAAATCGTTCCCTATTCACTCACTCACTATTCCCTATATAGTGTTCAAGATATAGTGCACTCTAGGGAACGAACAAACGAGAATTCGGATACTACGCTGAACATTTCTTAACGTCATTTGCGTCAGTAAATGCGCCGGGTATTTGTGTGACGCAGACAGATGCGCCCACATCATGTAAACAAACGGGCAATCACAAGGAAAGCTGGAGGTTGTATTGATGATGCATTTCCTTGATCAAGGTTTTTTTTTCTTAATTTTGAATGTTACATTTTCCATGTTAAATCCCAAATAAATTGTTGACATTCCTAAACGAAAGCCGAGACTCCATCATTAAATGTATTCGTTTTCGCGGTTATTCAGCTTCTTCTCCAGAAAAACACGACCGCATTGCATTGTGGTATAAGGGAGTAACCTGTAGGGTACATCGTATGTACACTCAACTTTTGGCTATTTTAAGTGCAATTTATAGTGCATGAAATTAACCACTGAGAATTCGAACAACACTGCAGAATGGCAATCACCCTATATGGTGCACTATATCCGTGATAGGGAACGATTTCGAACACAGCAGACATACACAAAGAGAGACTTACTGACATCTAGGGGTGGGGAAAGGTATCAATTTCCAAAATTGTTTTATTTACATTTTTTCCCTTCCGTCTTAGATTAAGTGCGTTGAAAATATTGTAATATCAGTCGATAATTATTTTAAAACATAAAAACGACATAATCTTAATTCCAAAATAATCCAAATTGACTGGAATCGTGAGATATGCGACCACCCCCCCTGCTGACCTCCGTTCTCCGCGGTCCAGTAGATGAAGAGGTTCATGGTGCCGACCTCGGTGATCTCCTCCTGCTCCCCGTACAGCCACAGCACCTGCTGGCAGCCCTTCTTTAACGCCACGTCCTGCACCGCGATGGTGGGCCCGTAGTTCCTGGAGCCGCCAGGGGGGGGCACCAAAAGACCACGACCAAAAATAATCAGTCCATGTACCTTTGACAGTGAAAAGCACCCTCCCATCTTCTATGTGTGGATGAACACTCACCCTCCCATCTTCTATGTGCGGATGAACACTCACCCTCCCACCTTATATGAGCGGATATACACTCACCCTCCCATTGTGTGTGTGGGGATGATCACTCACCCCCCCATCGTTTATGTGGGGGTGAACACTCACCCTCCCATGGTGTATGTGCGGGTGAACACTCACCCTCCCATCTTTAATGTGTGGGTGAACCGTCACCCTCCCATCATGGGTGTGGGTGAACACTCACCCTCCCATCTTGTAGGCGCCCACCCCGCCCCTCCAGGCCCTCACGAAGGAGGGGTCGGCCAGCAGGGACACGGGGTTGAAGGAGCCTGTGGCGAAGTAGGGCCCCACGGGCCCCACGATGACGAAGAGCATGGCCTTACCGGCCCGGGACACGCCCAGGGAGGGCTGACCCACGGGGGGGGAGGGGAGGGAGACAAGGGGAGGGCGGGAGAAACGGGGGGGGGGGGGGGGGAGGAAGAGAAAGAGGTTTACAAATCAGTTAATCCGGTTGTGTGCAACTGTCATCAAGAGTTCCCTACGTTCACAGGCTCTGTGACTGTGCTCTCCGTTTCACCCGGGCTAACGCCATGGCAGCAAGGCCCTTGTTGCCATGGCGTTAGCCCGGATGCTGCCCAGGCATGCGTGCAATGCGCTGCACCCGGGCTAACGCCATGGCAGCAAGGCCCTTGTTGCCATGGCGTTAGCCCCGGATGCTGCCCAGGGCATGCGCCAGAAGGCCGGGCTTGTTCGGGCCTGTTGCCGGGCGGACCCACCTCCACCCCGATGAACGTGGGCCGGATGTAGAGGCTGGCGTCCAGGGAGTAGGGTACCCACTCCTGGTCCACTTCCACCAGCTTCCTGATGCACTCCAGCAGCTCCGCCTTGTCGAACAGCTGCAGGGAAAACAGGGCAGGCTGTTAGCATCTGCTAGCTGTTAGCATCCGCTAGCTGTTAGCATCCGCTAGCTGGTGGCATCCACCTCCTCCGTTAGCACCCCCCTTTTGATTGGTTTCCATGTCGGTGTATGTTTGTGTTTTATGAATCTTATGCAGAATTGTGTGTGCTCAAAGTACTGGTACTGCTTGGATTATCTTCATTCTTGAAGGGACTTACTTTAATCGCTTTGGACTAAAGTACCAGCTGATTCAATGTACTTTGTGTGTGTGTACGTGTGTGTGTGTCTGTAGACGTGTGTGTTAAAGTGTGTATACATGTGTACGTGCGTGTATTTGTGTACGTGTGTGTGCGCATGTACGTGTTTGTGTGTGTACGTGTGTACTTGTTTACGTGAGTGCGTGTGTACATATATACGTTTACGCGTGGGTGAGTTTGTGTGTGCGCGCGTGAGTGTTTCTTTGTGTGTACGTGTGTGTGTGTGTGCGTACGTACGCGTTTAAGTGTACGTGTGTGTGTGGCGTACGTATGTATGTTTATGTGTACGCGTGTGTGAGTTTGTGTGTACGTGTGTGTGTGCGTGCGCACGTGTATACGTGCACGTGTGTGCGTAGGGGTGTGAACTCACGGGCAGGCAGCTCCTCTCGGCGCTGCGGTGCATGCGCTCCATGTTGTGCATCGGCCGGAAGAGGCGGATGCGGTCGTCCACACCACGGAACGCCTTCATACCCTCGAAGAGCTGAACACACACACACACACACACACACACACACACACACACACACACACACACACACACACACACACACACACACACGGGATAAGTTAGAGCTTTGGCTATAGGTTCGAGTCCAGGGTTATAAAGAGAGCCGACAATAGAGATTGAGATAGAAAGATTCGGAAAATAAACCAACCAAAAAAACCTCTCCTCCCTCTCTACCCCTTCTTCTTCTCCCCCCCCCCCCCCTCCCTTTCTCCACAATTGAGATACGTTGCATTTCATCCACCTGTGAATGACAGGCGAGCCGGATTCCCACAAACCAATCTAAAGGGAAGTTAAAGTGTTTGATTCAGTTCACTTGTTCCCTCGATTCCTTACGCCTCAATAGTGACCCCTATGCACGATTTAGGGAACAAGTCGGACAGGAAAGGGTGGAGTTCTGTAGTCTGAGGTGAACCCTGGAGGCGGACTCGGCTGGCTGGACAGCTTAGTCTGAACTGATGGGAATGCAGAGCCTGGAGATGTTTTTATGATGATTATACGGTACAGTGGGATCTAACGAGCCGATTCTAAAGGGAGGGACTCGGGTTCGCCTGAGGTCGCCCCGGTAATTAGCAATGTGGACACACCACTGATCTGGATTGATATAAAATATACAAATCAAAACTGATTTGGGGCGAAAGTAGCTAAGGAGGAAGAGCAGGTTGAATGGTAACCAGAAAGTCGCAAGTACGATCCCCTGTCCCTGAGCAAGGCACCTCACCCTGACTGCTAATGACAAGCTGGCTGCCACCCTGCGTCGCTGTCTACGCCGTCGGCGTGTGAACGTGGCCATGAATGGTTGCGAGTTGCTTTGGATAAAAGCATCAGCAAAATACCCTAAATGTAAATGTAGTAACCCGAGACATGGCTAGTAGGGACAGCAGACCAGTTGATCCCAGATGCAGGCAGCAGCAGATCACTGTCTATTGGTTGAGAATAACCTTTTGATCCATTGAGCTTCCCGCTCTGTGCTCCACTAGCAAGGCACCAATAGCCTTCTCTGTCCAGGAGGGAGGGGTTCCCCGTTCAGACAGACCACAGCTGTGTTCTGACTCACAGGCCTGGTGTTCACAGGGGCTGCGAGTATTGCTGGGTGACACGGCCTGATACTTCTATCAAAACATAGCTTATCTAATATCCCGATAACAATATTTATCAGGTGTACGCATGTTGTCTGGCAATTCAATAAGTAGTCGATATGAAAGAAAGTAAACAAGCAAACAAAATACTTAATGTATTTTATTATTTTATTAAGAACTTTAGTTCAACATGAACATTGGTTCAAGGTGAAAATACAGAGAAAAAAAATGATTAAATACAAGCCTAATCTACAATAATAAAATGTCAAATATCAAAAAAGGTAAACATTAAAACATTTTGAAGCACAGTTGAGGGAAACTTCGTGTCTACAGTGAGCACGCCCCCTTCTGGCTGAACCCCAGCGCTGCGGTAGAGCTGCTGCCAAGTAACAGAACTAGTGGCAGCACGCCCAACGCTGCTACTGTGGCTGCTACTGCTACTGTTTGTTGCACAACCAGTCTACCCAGAGTGGGGTATATTGTTACCACAGCCCTCGGGCGTGATGTTCCTTCACCTTGATAGAAGCCGATTGAGGACAACCATCAACGCATATTTCTTAAACTTTTTTTTTTACATAACAATTTACCGATCATTGATCGCCAATGACACGGCATTACTTTTTGCCTCACAGGCCAATAGGATTTGGGCTGCTTATACCTTGAAATCATAACGGTATTCTTATTGTGTTCTATTAAATTATCAAAGACCTAGGAATCAATCACCCGCAGCTTAGCCACCAAAAATGCTGCTGCTATTTTTTCACCCATAAAAGGGGCGGGGCGCTACTCAAGGGTGGAGCCCCAGGATTGGCTGCTCTCATGTGGGGCGTGGGGGGGGGGGGGCTCACCTCGATGGAGTAGTGCAGGGCAGAGCTGGCGGGGTGGAGCGACAGGTTCTGGAAGGGCTTGATCTGCGGCGCCTCCCACCCGTCCTTATCCGACCAATCGATGGTCAGCATGTGGTCGGAGAACTGCTTCCCGAAGACCAGCGTGGACGGGTCCGGCTTGGGGCTGGGCGCCGTGTTGCGCTCGATGACCAGGTCTGACGCCTGGGCGCGGCGGGGGGGGGGGGGGGGGGGGGAGAGAGGGTAGAGGAGAGGAAGGAGAGGAGAGAAGGGAGGTAGAGAGGGGAGGAAGAGTGGGGAGAGGAGAGAGGGGAGAGAGGGGAGAGGAGAGGAAGGAGAGGAGAGTAGGGAGGTAGAGAGTGGAGGAAGAGTGGGGAGAGGAGAGAGGGGAGAGGAGAGGGGAAAGGAAGGAGAGAGGGGGGAGAGGAGAGGGATGGGGGAGAGGAGAGGGGGGAGAGAGGAGAGAGGGTAGAGGAGAGGAAGTAGGGGAGAGAAGGGAGGTAGAGAGGGGAGGAAGAGTGGGGAGAGGAGAGAGGGGAGAGGTGAGAGGAAAGGAAGGAGAGAGGGGGGAGAGGAGAGAGGAGAGGGATGGGGGAGAGGAGAGGGGGGAGAGAGGAAGAGCGACGGCGACAACACAAGACGAGGAAGAGCAGAGCGAGCAGACGGATGCAGTGATTACCTTTATTTTGCGGGACTGTGCACAGAGAGCATGCGCTGAATTAAAGAGCAATTGGGCAGGGACCAAGCACGCGTTTGACACAAATTGAGATACACAGAGAGTGAAGGGGAGACAAAAGGCACAGTCAGAGTCTGGTCGAGGGCGAGGCATCCTCACAGTGTTTACAGACAACG
The DNA here is from genome assembly GCF_026213295.1 of Gadus chalcogrammus. Lineage (NCBI taxonomy): Eukaryota > Metazoa > Chordata > Actinopteri > Gadiformes > Gadidae > Gadus > Gadus chalcogrammus. The sequence continues at coordinate 1,530,005 of NC_079413.1, read as the reverse complement.
CTGGTCCAAGGATCACGAGTGACGCAGATAAACAGAGGGATGCCGACGACACGCCGACATTATGGGCTGTACACAGAATCGCTGTGACGATTGCCGTGAGGTTCGGTTACCTTGAATGAGCTGGCGAATCGCGCGGGCCGCAGGCACAGGGAGAGGGTCTGGGCGAAGGGCCTGTGAAGTACCTGCAGGCAGCGTCAGGAAACACTGTAACAGGAGCCCGGCTGTTCTCAAGGGTCATTCAGTAGGAGTCAGGTGGGCGTCTGGGTGTTACCATGACGATGCATCGATGACTCCCACAGACACAGACATGGCATGGGTCGTCTCACCGTGCAGGTGGGACGACGCACCAGCACCAATCATTTGCGCAGAAACCCACACTAAACAGCAAACACCTATTTGTACTATATTGATGGAGCTGAACACTAATGTTGTTCAAATATACCTAGTTTGCTTTTATCGTTCTCAGCCTTATGTGGAAGATCATAGTGTACACAAAATAACTAAGTAAATACAACATTGTGATGGGAGATACCCGAAAAACCTGACGCTCCAGTTTTGTTTTTTTCTCCTCTACCACTACAGATCTGAGTCCATCACCGTCTCACAACGAGACGGTCGGTGCCAACAAACAACCGGGCCACGACATCATGCCTATCATGTAAAAACGTCAATCATGTGTGTGTCTACGCTGGCAAAACATCCTGAAGGACGGCTGTGGGCTGACCAGCCCGCTTTAAATAGCACCTCACAGCACAGGTCAAATAAAAGACGCCTCAACCCCACCGCATTATTTATATTGTCGACTAGTGACCCGGGGCCGCTTGAAACAATTAAAACGGTTTAAACTACGGTTCCTCAGGCGAAGTAACACAGATCCAATGAAACCGACAGGTCAATTGAGGTCAGGTCATTCCGTGAGGTGGTGAAAAAAAAAAAGTTGTATACATTAACAAATGTAACGAATGCCACGAAAAACCCCTATGGATTTGTTGGTTGTATTAAACCAGTGGCAGATGAACAAAGACGCAGCAATATAAACAATATAATGATTATACGAGTGCTTCATTGTTCTTTGGCTGAGGGTTGACCGACGGAGGAGATCTCCCTGGACTATGCTGCTAGTCTGGCTGTTCGGCATGTTTTTCCCCGTTACCGTTTTTCCAGCTGCGCGGCGCTCATCCCGGTCATGACCGCAGACACGCAGCCGGTCAGGTCGCGTTTACCATCATCAACAATCATTAACATTACATTACAACTACAGTAGATAAAACCTTGATCTTTGAACTCACCGTGCGAAGGGCTGCCATGGTTGCTGCTGAATGAAGACCAAGGTCTAGTGCTCGGGTAGCAACAACACCAAACCACTGGGGTTCCGGTTTGCTATTTGAAGGCGATCTTATATTAACAAAGATCTTCTTTTCCTAACCATTTACATGGTTAGGAAAAAAATACCTAACGTACTGTGTGGAAATGAGGAAAAATCTTTAATTGTTCACAAGTATTATTGAGAATCGTTGAGATAGGGAGTAGACGTGTTATGTTGTTGTGTTATGTAACGTCTTTATCGCTGTTAAACCCTTGATGTGTTGCGATGTAAGTGTGTTTTAATTTGGTATCACAACACATCTGCGAATAACTATCCCGATAAACCATCGGAATAAAGAACTATCGGAATAAAGAACTATCGGAATAAAGTTACAAATACGCTCATGTGATCATTCATAAATGTTTAAACGGGTGGGCGTGACGGACACGTGACACCTGATTGGGCGAGCCGAACAGACGGGGTTCCTCGGGTTCACAGAGGAGCGAGAATGATTGGCCCCCATCGAGGGAGTGGTGCTTGCAACTCAAGACAGAAGTTGCATCAACGGAGAGGGGTGGCGTGGTGACGTGGCCCATGAGCATTCCGATTGTTCAAAGCGGGGCATTCGACTGAATGAAGACATCTTCAAGGAACCGATACCGAGACATCTCACGAGGGCTCCGAATCCACCAGCAACAGTTATGTTCCAGCAAACATGATTTTGGCTGCTTTTGCACAGTTTTTTCAATGCATGACTTCCGCTGAAAAAAAAAATGCACAGAGGATGGGGATGATTTATTCACTGCGCAGAGCAAATGAGTAGGAAGTGTAAATGAGTATGGAAGTGTTTTCCATTTACTCAGTCTATGAGAAGCACTTGACGGCCAGACGTCTGGCAGTGAGGGGGGGAACAGGATGAAGATGACGCTGTTTTTAACGGCAAAGTTATTAGTAAATTCTGCTTCATAGGCCTTGAGTAAATAAGTTGTTATTTGCTTGCTGTCAGACTTGCTGAGCAATGGATGCTCTTCTATTGATTTCTATTGAAGCTTTTAATAAGTGTTTACTCTCTGGCGTGTGACTCCCTTGACTGTGGACTATTGAATTACCTTAGATCAACAAGCATCCATGATTTGCAAAACATGATTTTGATCAACTAAACATGGGTTGCACAATAGTGTCACAACCAAAAACTGCAGTTTTAGATACGATGCCATCGATACTGATCAGTAAACCTTTTGAAGTTTCATGAGTCAGGACATCACCTGATTTGATTACGAAATAGTTATCTCCAATGTCTATGTTAGAAATAGGCTTTCCCACACAAACACATGTTCAAGGACAACTGTTGGTACGAAGGCACATTTCATTTAAACAACGTTACAAACCGTATTGTCGATATTAAGCCGCTATCTGTAACTAAAGTTCTCTCTCCTGGTTTCTAACTTAAAGTGGTCTTGTCTTGCTCGTAAATCCATGGTCCTGCAATGCTTAGAAACTTACGTCTCACGTCATAATGCACACCCATACAAATAAAAACACCACACAACAATCAGTTAGTTATAAAATAATTTCTTTAATGCAACCCTATTTAGCAGCAAAGTCAAGCGCTGATATAGAGATGAAGAAACGTAACAATAAGAGTGAGGGGAAGAGAGAGAGAGAGAGAGAGAGAGAGAGAGAGAGAGAGAGAGAGAGAGAGAGAGAGAGAGAGAGAGAGAGAGAGAGAGCAATCACTCAGTAATAACAAATAAAATAATAAAACACATTTTAATGCATTTAGCAGCAAAGACCGGCGCTGACTTAGAGAAGAAGAAACGTAACAATGATAATAGTTTAAAAGCGTATAAGACGTCGTGTTCCCTCGTTACGTTAACGAGCCGACCGTCGTCTACCTCAGGGGAGGCGGTTCTTGAAGCCATAGTTTAGCTCCGCCCCCCCGCTGAGCGGCAGGTCCACCCCGGTGCAGAAGGTGGCGTCGGCCGCCAGGAACAGCGCCATCAGCCCGCTCTCCTCCTCCGTGCCCATGCGGCCAATCAGCTGAGGGGAGGACGAACAAACGCATGCATTTACATTTTACACTGAGGACATTCAGAAGACGCTTTTATCCAAAGCGACGGACAATAAGTACTTTTGTCAGGGGAAAGAGAAACAACAATATATCTCTGTCGGTACAGTAAGGATGCTCATAGAACCAAGTACAAAGCACTAACCATCACTAGGTTAACCCATTCCCCGTACACAACAAAGATAGCTAGGATAAGACGCTGCACAATTGCTGAGTACTATTTATAAGTGCTAAGACATACAACAAGTGTGTAAGGGTGGGGGTGGGGTTGGGGGGGGGAGGGGGGGGGCAAGGATTGGGGCTCTGCAGAGTCTAGGTGAACTCTGAACATGTACTCTGAGCGCGCACATTTAGGATCTCTCTCATCGCACTTCCACACTGTATGCTGACCTGACGTACAGTTACTGTAGCTACAAACCCCCACCCCCCCACCTTGCTTACTGCCTCACAATATCGTCTTCTCTCCATTGTGCTTCTCCTAGGATCACTGTGAGTGTGTGGCTCATGCCCTGAGCCGTTACAGCACAGGGATCACCATTCCTGCCGCAACAACATCCAAATCCCCCGCACCTCCTTAAAGAACCATTCACAATGTCACCCCCCAGTCCAACCCCCCAGGATTGGTAAACCTAACCCAACCCTGAGTTGGTTTCCTCTTAGACTGTGGTCGTATTCTGTTAATGTTAAACAGGAGCGCTTGCACTTAAAGAAAGCACTTAGCATTTCTGAGCCGATCACAGTTTGGGACATTTGCCTGAGTTGATGCATTTAGATTATCTCCCCCCCCCCCCCCCCCCCTTGGGTCTTAAACCCGTCTTTTCAGACCCGGGTTTAAGTGGACCCTGAAAAATATACCACCGCTAAAGTGGTCCGACCGCAGGCTCCCCCAGTGAGTAACAGATGTATTTCTAGTTCTTGGGCATTTTGTTTATGACTAATATAGGAGGAAAAGTGTTGTAGGGGGAGGTGATGAGCCGGCTAACACGGGCCGGTGTCTGGAGAACTAGGTAACACGTTACACGGGCCGCTGTCTGGAGAACTAGGTAACACGTTACACGGGCCGGTCTCTGGAGAACCAGGTAACACGTTACATGGCGGGTGTCTAGGGAACCAGGTAACACGTTACACGGGCCGCTGTCTGGAGAACTCACCTGACAGTCAGCTCCAGCTTTGAGGGCGGCGGCGGCGTCTGGGGTCTGATCGGCCAACTCCTCCCACAGAGGCGTCAGAACGTTACCGGGAGAGATGCTGGGATCAGATCAATATCAGAATCAGTGTTACTTTTATAACATCTTATTGTACACAGTACACAAGAGTAACATTCTGAGGCTTAGCTCCTCAACAGCCACATAGCAGCAAAAAATACGAGATAAAGTAAATAAAGATATCAAGAAATATGTAAAAATAAGTAGCAGCATCAATAGATCACAATGATAAATACTAATAATGCAAATAAAACAAAGCAAGTAATATTAAGTATAGAAACTAAAACAGTGGTAATAACCTATAATAAGTAATGAGGTGTAGTAAAGTGCAAAGTGTGTTCAAGTGGTAGTGGTACCAGCCACGGTTGATTCCAGTGCAAATTGAAAGAAAGAGAGTAAGACACTTAGTGCAAACAAGGGGCACTATTTAAAAAAAAAAATCTTCAATAAAGTAAGCGAAAGGAGAGAACCGAAAGGTAAAAGAAAGAAAAAAATCTCACCAGTTCACACGCACTTTGAAGCGACTCTCATCCACCGCCATGGCTTTCGTCATGGAGATGATCGCCCCCTTGTGGTAAAAGGTGGACATAACAGGGTGTTGATTTTGGGCTGACCAAATGGGAACAGAACAGCGGCTTCTAGATCAATCAAGTCGAGAACTCACCTTTGTGGCGACATAGGGCACAGCTCCGACCTGACCGAGACCGGCAACTAGGCTGGAAATGTTAATGATGTTTCCTTCAGTTTTACGCAGGTGTGGTAAAGCAAACTGGGAAGGGAGAGATGAGTTGGTTACAATAAAACCAAGTGGGCGTGCAACCGTACAATTTTCCATTTACAAATTACAATTTACAATATGATATAGAACAAGTATATATCTTCCATAATATATGCATATTTAGGGAAGTAGTTTGAAATGTCATTTCACTTTATTAAACGTGTGTGTGTGTGTGTGTGTGTGTGTGTGTGTGTGTGTGTGTGTGTGTGTGTGTGTGTGTGTGTGTGTGTGTGTGTGTGTGTGTGTGTGTGTGTGTGTGTACTTACTTTGGAGGCGAGGAAGTAGCTGATTAGATTGAGATTCAGAAGGTCTTTAAACTCTTCTGCTGAAGTCTCATCTGTCTCTTTATGAGGAGGGTCTGGGGGGGGGGGGGGGGGGGGGGGACAAGACCATAGGGTATATTATGCCACCAGGCGTGAGTGTGATTAACCAATACAAGCCATTTGCAAATCTGCCTTTCCTGTGATTTAGTGACATCACAAGTGGGCGTGTCCACCTGTGGTGGGCGTGTCCACTTGTGGTGGGCGTGTCCACTTGCGATGGACACGCCTGAGCACACTCACACCTGGTGGCATGATACCACCCCTTTAAACAAAGTGCCGGTACGGACGATGTGTGATGTCCTGTCATGCTTTCTATATTTTTTACGATGTTTTTCTGTGACAATGTGGGAAGAGAGTTTATGTGTTATCTGTGTGCTACACTGTGGTGCTACATTTTGTTGTGCCTTTTTAAATGTATGCTGCCCTGGAACCGACTTCACTGTGTGAAAACAA